>NC_069500.1:138339329-138519329 GCF_027579735.1 Bombina bombina
TCTTCCCCAACAGGAAATGGCAAAGAGCCCAGCAAAGCTGGTCACATGATCCCTCCTAGGCTCCGCCTACCCCAGTCATTCTCTTTGCCGTTGTACAGGCAACATCTCCACGGAGATGGCTTAGAGTTTTTTAGTGTTTAACTGTAGTTTTTATTATTCAATCAAGAGTTTGTTATTTTAAAATAGTGCTGGTATGTACTATTTACTCTGAAACAGAAAAGAGATGAAGATTTCTGTTTGTAAGAGGAAAATGATTTTAGCAACCGTTACTAAAATCCATGGCTGTTCCACACAGGACTGTTGAGAGGAATTAACTTCAGTTGGGGGAACAGTGAGCAGTCTTTTGCTGCTTGAGGTATGACACATTCTAACAAGACGATGTAATGCTGGAAGCTGTCATTTTCCCTATGGGATCCGGTAAGCCATTTTTATTCAGACAGTAAATAAGGGCTTCACAAGGGCTTATTAAGACTGTAGACATTTTCTGGGCTAAATCGATTCATATATACACATATTTAGCCTTGAGGAATCATTTAATCTGGGTATTTTTGTAAAATAATATCGGCAGGCACTGTTTTAGACACCTTATTCTCTAGGGGCTTTCCCTAATCATAGGCAGAGCCTCATTTTCGCGCCGGTATTGCGCACTTGTTTTTGAGAAGCATGACATGCAGTCGCATGTGTGAGGAGCTCTGATACATAGAAAAGACTTTCTGAAGGCGTCATTTGGTATCGTATTCCCCTTTGGGCTTGGTTGGGTCTCAGCAAAGCAGATACCAGGGACTGTAAAGGGGTTAAAGATAAAAACGGCTCCGGTTCCGTTATTTTAAGGGTTAAAGCTTCCAAATTTGGTGTGCAATACTTTTAAGGCTTTAAGACACTGTGGTGAAATTTTGGTGAATTTTGAACAATTCCTTCATACTTTTTCGCAATTGCAGTAATAAAGTGTGTTCAGTTTAAAATTTAAAGTGACAGTAACGGTTTTATTTTAAAACGTTTTTTGTACTTTGTTATCAAGTTTATGCCTGTTTAACATGTCTGAACTACCAGATAGACTGTGTTCTGAATGTGGGGAAGCCAAGGTTCCTTCTCATTTACATAGATGTGATTTATGTGACACTGAAAATGATGCCCAAGATGATTCCTCAAGTGAGGGGAGTAAGCATGGTACTGCATCATTCCCTCCTTCGTCTACACCAGTCTTGCCCACTCAGGAGGCCCCTAGTACATCTAGCGCGCCAATACTCCTTACTATGCAACAATTAACGGCTGTAATGGATAATTCTATCAAAAACATGTTAGCCAAAATGCCCACTTATCAGCGTAAGCGCGACTGCTCTGTTTTAGATACTGAAGAGCATGAGGACGCTGATGATAATGGTTCTGAAATGCCCCTACACCAGTCTGAGGGGGCCAGGGAGGTTTTGTCTGAGGGAGAAATTTCAGATTCAGGGAAAATTTCTCAACAAGCTGAACCCGATGTGATTACATTTAAATTTAAGTTGGAACATCTCCGCGCTCTGCTTAAGGAGGTATTATCCACTCTGGATGATTGTGAGAATTTGATCATCCCAGAGAAACTATGTAAAATGGACAAGTTCCTAGAGGTCCCGGGGCTCCCAGAAGCTTTTCCTATACCCAAGCGGGTGGCGGACATTGTAAATAAAGAATGGGAAAGGCCCGGTATACCTTTCGTCCCTCCCCCCATATTTAAAAAATTGTTTCCTATGGTCGACCCCAGAAAGGACTTATGGCAGACAGTCCCCAAGGTCGAGGGAGCGGTTTCTACTTTAAACAAACGCACCACTATACCCATAGAAGATAGTTGTGCTTTCAAAGATCCTATGGATAAAAAATTAGAAGGTTTGCTTAAAAAGATGTTTGTTCAGCAAGGTTACCTTCTACAACCAATTTCATGCATTGTCCCTGTCACTACAGCCGCGTGTTTCTGGTTCGATGAGCTAGTAAAGGCGATCGATAGTGATTCTCCTCCTTATGAGGAGATTATGGACAGAATCCGTGCTCTCAAATTGGCTAATTCTTTCACCCTAGACGCCACTTTGCAATTGGCTAGGTTAGCGGCGAAAAATTCTGGGTTTGCTATTGTGGCGCGCAGAGCGCTTTGGTTGAAATCTTGGTCAGCGGATGCGTCTTCCAAGAACAAACTACTTAACATTCCTTTCAAGGGGAAAACGCTGTTTGGCCCTGACTTGAAAGAGATTATCTCTGATATCACTGGGGGTAAGGGCCACGCCCTTCCTCAGGATAGGTCTTTCAAGGCCAAAAATAAACCTAATTTTCGTCCCTTTCGTAGAAACGGACCAGCCCCAAGTGCTACGTCCTCTAAGCAAGAGGGTAATACTTCTCAAGCCAAGCCAGCCTGGAGACCAATGCAAGGCTGGAACAAGGGAAAGCAGGCCAAGAAACCTGCCACTGCTACCAAGACAGCATGAAATGTTGGCCCCCGATCCGGGACCGGATCTGGTGGGGGGCAGACTCTCTCTCTTCGCTCAGGCTTGGGCAAGAGATGTTCTGGATCCTTGGGCACTAGAAATAGTCTCCCAAGGTTATCTTCTGGAATTCAAGGGGCTTCCCCCAAGGGGGAGGTTCCACAGGTCTCAATTGTCTTCAGACCACATAAAGAGACAGGCATTCTTACATTGTGTAGAAGACCTGTTAAAAATGGGAGTGATTCATCCTGTTCCATTAGGAGAACAAGGGATGGGGTTCTACTCCAATCTGTTCATAGTTCCCAAAAAAGAGGGAACGTTCAGACCAATCTTAGATCTCAAGATCTTAAACAAGTTTCTCAAGGTTCCATCGTTCAAAATGGAAACCATTCGAACAATTCTTCCTTCCATCCAGGAAGGTCAATTCATGACCACGGTGGATTTAAAGGATGCGTATCTACATATTCCTATCCACAAGGAACATCATCGGTTCCTAAGGTTCGCATTCCTGGACAAGCATTACCAGTTTGTGGCGCTTCCTTTCGGATTAGCCACTGCTCCAAGGATTTTCACAAAGGTCCTAGGGTCCCTTCTAGCGGTACTAAGACCAAGGGGCATTGCAGTAGTTCCTTACTTGGACGACATTCTGATTCAAGCGTCGTCCCTTCCTCAAGCAAAGGCTCACACGGACATAGTCCTGGCCTTTCTCAGATCTCACGGATGGAAAGTGAACGTGGAAAAGAGTTCTCTATCTCCGTCGACAAGGGTTCCCTTCTTGGGAACAATAATAGACTCCTTAGAAATGAGGATTTTTCTGACAGAGGCCAGAAAAACAAAACTTCTAAACTCTTGTCAAACACTTCATTCCGTTCCTCTTCCTTCCATAGCGCAGTGCATGGAAGTAATAGGTTTGATGGTAGCGGCAATGGACATAGTTCCTTTTGCGCGCATTCATCTAAGACCATTACAACTGTGCATGCTCAGTCAGTGGAATGGGGACTATACAGACTTGTCTCCGAAGATACAAGTAAATCAGAGGACCAGAGACTCACTCCGTTGGTGGCTGTCCTTGGACTACCTGTCACAAGGGATGACCTTCCGCAGACCAGAGTGGGTCATTGTCACGACCGACGCCAGTCTGATGGGCTGGGGCGCGGTCTGGGGACCCCTGAAAGCTCAGGGTCTTTGGTCTCGGGAAGAATCTCTTCTACCGATAAATATTCTGGAACTGAGAGCGATATTCAATGCTCTCAAGGCTTGGCCTCAGCTAGCAAAGGCCAAGTTCATACGGTTTCAATCAGACAACATGACGACTGTTGCGTACATCAACCATCAGGGGGGAACAAGGAGTTCCCTGGCGATGGAAGAAGTGACCAAAATCATTCAATGGGCGGAGACTCACTCCTGCCACCTGTCTGCAATCCACATCCCAGGAGTGGAAAATTGGGAAGCGGATTTTCTGAGTCGTCAGACATTACATCCGGGGGAGTGGGAACTCCATCCGGAAATCTTTGCCCAAATTACTCAACTGTGGGGCATTTCAGACATGGATCTGATGGCCTCTCGTCAGAACTTCAAGGTTCCTTGCTACGGGTCCAGATCCAGGGATCCCAAGGCGACTCTAGTAGATGCACTAGTAGCACCTTGGACCTTCAAACTAGCTTATGTATTCCCGCCGTTTCCTCTCATCCCCAGGCTGGTAGCCAGGATCAATCAAGAGAGGGCGTCGGTGATCTTGATAGCTCCTGCGTGGCCACGCAGGACTTGGTATGCAGATCTGGTGAATATGTCATCGGCTCCACCATGGAAGCTACCTTTGAGACGAGACCTTCTTGTTCAAGGTCCGTTCGAACATCCGAATCTGGTCTCACTCCAGCTGACTGCTTGGAGATTGAACGCTTGATCTTATCAAAACGAGGGTTCTCAGATTCTGTTATTGATACTCTTGTTCAGGCCAGAAAGCCTGTAACTAGAAAAATTTACCACAAAATATGGAAAAAATATATCTGTTGGTGTGAATCTAAAGGATTCCCTTGGGACAAGGTAAAGATTCCTAAGATTCTATCCTTTCTTCAAGAAGGATTGGAGAAAGGATTATCTGCAAGTTCCTTGAAGGGACAGATTTCTGCCTTGTCTGTGTTACTTCACAAAAAGCTGGCAGCTGTGCCAGATGTTCAAGCCTTTGTTCAGGCTCTGGTTAGAATCAAGCCTGTTTACAAACCTTTGACTCCTCCTTGGAGTCTCAACTTAGTTCTTTCAGTTCTTCAGGGGGTTCCGTTTGAACCCTTACATTCCGTTGATATTAAGTTATCTTGGAAAGTTTTGTTTTTGGTTGCAATTTCTTCTGCTAGAAGAGTTTCAGAATTATCTGCTCTGCAGTGTTCTCCTCCTTATCTGGTGTTCCATGCAGATAAGGTGGTTTTACGTACTAAACCTGGTTTTCTTCCAAAAGTTGTTTCTAACAAAAACATTAACCAGGAGATAGTCGTGCCTTCTTTGTGTCCGAAACCAGTTTCGAAGAAGGAACGTTTGTTGCACAATTTGGATGTTGTTCGCGCTCTAAAATTCTATTTAGATGCTACAAAGGATTTTAGACAAACATCTTCCTTGTTTGTTGTTTATTCTGGTAAAAGGAGAGGTCAAAAAGCAACTTCTACCTCTCTCTCTTTTTGGATTAAAAGCATCATCAGATTGGCTTATGTGACTGCCGGACGGCAGCCTCCTGAAAGAATCACAGCTCATTCCACTAGGGCTGTGGCTTCCACATGGGCCTTCAAGAACGAGGCTTCTGTTGATCAGATATGTAGGGCAGCGACTTGGTCTTCACTGCACACTTTTACCAAATTTTACAAGTTTGATACTTTTGCTTCTTCTGAGGCTATTTTTGGGAGAAAGGTTTTGCAAGCCGTGGTGCCTTCCATTTAGGTGACCTGATTTGCTCCCTCCCTTCATCCGTGTCCTAAAGCTTTGGTATTGGTTCCCACAAGTAAGGATGACGCCGTGGACCGGACACACCTATGTTGGAGAAAACAGAATTTATGTTTACCTGATAAATTACTTTCTCCAACGGTGTGTCCGGTCCACGGCCCGCCCTGGTTTTTTAATCAGGTCTGATAATTTATTTTCTTTAACTACAGTCACCACGGTATCATATGGTTTCTCCTATGCAAATATTCCTCCTTAACGTCGGTCGAATGACTGGGGTAGGCGGAGCCTAGGAGGGATCATGTGACCAGCTTTGCTGGGCTCTTTGCCATTTCCTGTTGGGGAAGAGAATATCCCACAAGTAAGGATGACGCCGTGGACCGGACACACCGTTGGAGAAAGTAATTTATCAGGTAAACATAAATTCTGTTTCTGTCTTCTCTAGAGTGCTGTGTCTAATTCAAAAACCTCTACTAGTATAGAAATTGTAAATTTTGTTTAGTAAAGCAAAATAATGAACTTCAGCTTTAATCATTTCCTTCTTAGTCAACTGTTGATAAGCCCTTGAAGCAAGCAAGTCTGGAATATAAACAGTTATGCAATAGTTTGTTAAATCAAGAATGAAAAAATAAATACAGAATTGAAACTGTATTAAGTTATTGAATAATTATTTTAGTGAAAAAGGTAAACACACAGTTATCTGGGGTCATTAAAGCAAACATTACAATTTAATGAAATAGAGCACATACATTTTGCTGTAATATGTCCCTTTAATAGTTTTTCTATGCCGTCTTTCAATTGAAAGTATTTTTCTTTTTAAATTACACTTGAACGCAGTTTGACTTTTATACAATTAGATGGTTACAATACCAAGATGTTGAAATTGGTTTATTTTTCCACTGAACAGCTGTTCTGAGAATTTGATTAAACCAAATTCTATGCATTGTGCAATATATATTGTCTTGCCTGTGTTTGACAGCTTTATGATTTCTGTAAAGATATTTTACCTACGTTCAGTTAGACCTATCATTGTAGTGTTATGGAGTATCAGAAAGAGAGTTTCCCTCTATTTAGGTTACAAAACCTTCCTGTGAACCTCTTGCTTGTTATTTATAAAAAAATAAATTATTTCCATACTGGCTCTAGACTGGCATATGTGACTGTCTAATATTCTTTTATGGAGGTACTCCAGCTTCTCATATTTATAAAAAAAAAAAAGCATGAAGAAGGGCTGAGATTTGCTTGAAGCGTTTCTGTAATATGTTGGGACCCATGGTGAAATAATAAAGGTCATTTGTATATGAGGAGTTGGAGGAATTTCTTCTATATATGGCTATTTGAGACTTGGTTAGACTCCTCTGTGTGCTTCTGATACAGGTGTTGTCTCAATTTCTTGTGATTCTTTAATAAAGGGCCAGACAATATTGTCTTAAATCTGGGAGCCACTTAAAATATTGTAGTAGTCATACACATGGGGGGGTGTGTGGCGTTTTTGTCCCTCCCATGGGTAAGCTGCTTCCACCAGTATACCTAGTGGTATGAATGGGGCTGGAGGAAGAAACCACAGAGCCTATTTGCCTTATGCCAATAACACAGCAGCCAGGTGGAAGAACAAATTATTGCTCTGCCTCCAAAAAGAGGAGGAAGAAGAAAGTACAGAGCCCGTCAGCCTTATGGCAACAACACAGCAGCCAGGTGGAGGTACAAAACCTTGCTGTGCTTCAAAAAAGGGGTCAAACGTAAATTTTTAAGTAGTCTTGTCTACATGGATTTTTCGAGTACTGCAATCCCTAAGTACAGTGACCAAATTTACTTACACATTTATTTGTTTATCAATAAATCTCTTGATTCCAGTGCCTTCTCTTACAACATTCTCCCTCAACTCAGCTCTCTATAGACAGAAAAAAAAAATGAAAAATTAAATCAAAGCAGCAAAAATATATGGAAGTAATATGTAGGTCCTTAGTAGAAATTGTCCAGTTATAGAGTTACTTCTATGTTGAGTTTGTTACTTAAAGGGCCATTATATTAATGAAAAATGTACATGCTCTAATCTGCTGTGAATTGGATCAACAGGGGTTTTCCACTCTGGACCAGCAGTGTTCTGCAAGTCCTGAGCGGTATTTCTGTGTGTTTAACCCCTTTGGGGGGGTTACACACACACACACACACACAGTAGTACAGGGTCGATAGTCTTAAAATGACATGCTTTTATGGATTAGGGCATGTAAGTTTTTTTGACTATACTGACCCTTTAATTTTATTTTTTTTATCTCTTTAAATGACTTTATTTTCACATCTCTTGCTTTCTAGGATAGTAACAGCAACATTTTTCTCACTGCCTGTTTCTGAACTATGAAATAGATTTTATAGCCCTGAGCTGAGGAAAAGGGGGATGCCCTTCATAATCACAATATGTTCCTGAGTATGTTTTCTTTATCATGCTGTCTCTCTGCACCACTGTATCCTCACACCTGTTATTCTCCATGCCTCCCTGCCAATCATTTGTCTTCCCACCTGCTGAGGGGATGAGGTGCTTAACCACATGAAAGCTGGTCTGATGTTGGGATTTAATACTAATGTTGAATACTTTGCATTAGAGCAGACAATGCGTGCAGTTGAAATTTCTAGTATTTCACAATCCCCATCTAATGCAGAGGATCTGAGCTTCATCAGAACTATGGACTGAAAACAACTGTAAATACAAGTGAACTTTTTTGGCAAATGTAAAAATCTGTGAAGTGTAAGCCAATAAAAAGAACGTAGTAAAACGATTGATGTTTGGAAGAGAGTCAACATTGATACAAGTACTGTGGTTTGCATTTCTGCCTTAATGCATCATTTTCCGAATGATCAATTGTGATGCACAAGTTTTTCTTGGCGTTCTTACCGAACTTATGCATTGCAATTTGGAGACAGGTATGTGCTTTTTAGCACGAGATGGGGGTTACAAGGAGATGCAGATGGGGCTTACGTAAGTTACACAGGGGGTGCTTATAGGGGTTACAGGGGGTGCTGATGGGGCTTATAAGCACCCCCTGTGTAACTTACGTAAGCCCCATCATCATCCCCTTGTAACCCCCATAAGCTGATGATCTTAGCATTTGGTAACTAAGATCCATTGCTGTTCCCACTGAGGCTGAAGAGTACAGGAAACTTCAGCTGAGGAACGGTTTTGCAGTCTCTACTGCACTGAGGTATGTTCAGTCAAATTTTCTAGAAAGACAGGATATTTCAAGAAAAGGGCTGACATTATCCCCATGAGGGGAAGGGTAAGCTTTAATCAGACACTTAGGGTAATATTATAAGCTTGCATAAGGGCTAAGTTACTGCTGGTTGACACTTATAGGTTTTAAACAGACGTTTTTGATAAATTTTAGAAAAACGTTTTTTCTCCAACATTGGTGTGTCCGGTCCACGGCGTCATCCATAACTTGTGGGAATATTCTCTTCCCCAACAGGAAATGGCAAAGAGCACAGCAAAAGCTGTCCATATAGTCCCTCCCAGGCTCCGCCCCCCCCAGTCATTCTCTTTGCCGCTCTGAACAAGTAGCATCTCCACGGAGATGGTGAAGAGTATGTGGTGTTTAGTTGTAGTTTTTTATTCTTCTATCAAGAGTTTGTTATTTTAAAATAGTGCTGGTATGTACTATTTACTCTGAAACAGAAAGAGATGAAGAGTTCTGTTTAAAAGAGGAGTATGATTTTAGCAGCAGTAACTAAAATCGATTGCTGTTCCCACACAGGACTGTTGAGCTGAGAGAACTTCAGTTGGGGGGAACAGTTTGCAGACTTTTCTGCTCAAGGTATGACTAGCCATTTTTCTAACAAGACTGTGTAATGCTGGAAGGCTGTCATTTTTCCCTCATGGGGATCGGTAAGCCATTTTCTTAGTCTCAAACAGAATAAAGGGCTTATTATGGGCTATAAACTGGTAGACACTTTTATGGGCTAAATCGATTGCTTTATTTAGGTATTATATGCAGTTTGAAGTTGAATTTCACACTTTTATAACTTTGGGGAACGTTTTTTGCGCCAGGCACTTGTTAAGACACCTTCCCAGTCAGGAAGGGCCTTTCTCTGTAGTAGGCAGAGCCTCATTTTCGCGCCATTACTGCACAGTTACTTTTGAGAACAGTACATGCAGCTGCATGTGTGAGGGTCTGGAATTCACTGAAAAAGTTCCTAGAAGGCTTCATTTGGTATCGTATACCCCCCTGGGATTGGTGAAGTCGCAGCAAAGGCTGGGGCTGGGACTGTAAGGGGGTTAAAATTGTAAACGGCTCCGGTTTCCACATTTTAAGGGTTAACAGCTTGAAATATGGGGTGCAATACTTTAAATGCATTAAGACACTGTGGTGAAAATTTGGTAAAGATTGGATAATTCCTTCATAGTTTTTCACATATTCAGTAATAAAGTGTGCCCTGTTTAACATTTAAAGAGACAGTAACGGTTTTGTTTTAAACGGTTTTTGTGCTTTATTAACCAGTTTAAGCCTGTTTAACATGTCTGTGCCTTCAGATAGATCATGTTCTGTATGTATGGAAGCCAATGTGACTCCCCCTTCAAATATGTGTGATAATTGTGCCATAGCGTCCAAACAAAGTAAGGACAGTACTGTCACAAATAGTAAAGTTGCCCAAGATGATTCCTCAGATGAAGGAAGTAGACATAGTTCTACATCATCTCCTTCTGTGTCTACACCAGTTTTGCCCGCGCAGGAGACCCCTAGTACTTCTAGCGCGCCAATGCTTGTTACTATGCAACAATTGACGGCAGTAATGGATAACTCCATAGCAAATATTTTATCCAAAATGCCAGCATTTCAGAGAAAGCGCGATTGCTCTGTTTTAAACACTATAGAGCAGGAGGGCGCTGATGATAATTTTTCTGTCATACCCTCACACCAATCTGAAGTGGCAATGAGGGAGGTTTTGTCAGATGGGGAAATTTCTGATACAGGAAGAATTTTTCAGCAGGCAGAACCTGATGTTGTGGCATTTAAATTTAAATTAGAGCTTCTCCGCGCATTGCTTAAGGAGGTGCTATCTACTCTGGATGATTGTGACAATCTGGTCATCCCAGAAAAATTGTGCAAGATGGACAAGTTCCTTGAGGTCCCGGTGCACCCTGATGCTTTTCTGATACCCAAACGGGTGGCGGACATAGTGAATAAGGAGTGGGAGAAGCCAGGCATACCTTTTGTCCCTCCTCCTATATTTAAGAAATTATTCCCTATGGTCGACCCCAGAAAGGACTTATGGCAAACAGTCCCTAAGGTCGAGGGGGCGGTTTCTACACTAGCCAAACGCACGACCATTCCTATTGAGGACAATTGTGCTTTCAAAGATCCTATAGATAAAAAATTGGAGGGTTTGCTCAAAAAGATTTTTGTACAGCAAGGTTACCTCCTTCAACCTATTTCGTGTATTATTCCTGTCACTACGGCGGTGTGGTTCTCGTTCGAAGAACTAGAAAAGTCGCTCAGTAGGGAGACTCCGTATGAGGAAGTCATGGACAGAATTCATGCACTTAAGTTAGCTAATTCCTTTATTTTAGATGCCGCTCTGCAGTTAGCGAGATTAGCGGCGAAAAATGCAGGGTTTGCAATTGTGGCGCGCAGAGCGCTCTGGCTAAAGTCTTGGTCGGCGGATGTATCTTCCAAGACTTAATATTCCTTTCAAAGGTAAGACCCTTTTTGGGCCAGAATTGAAAGAAATTATTTCAGACATCACTGGGGGAAAGGGCCATGCCCTCCCACAAGATAGGCCTTTCAAGGCTAAGAATAAGTCCAATTTTCGTTCCTTTCGCAATTTCAGGAACGGACCGGCCTCCAACTCTGCAGCCTCTAGACAAGAGGGTAACGCTTCCCAGACTAAACCAGCTTGGAAACCGATGCAAGGGTAAACAGGCCAAGAAGCCTGCCGCTGCTACCAAGACAGCATGAAGGGGTAGCCCCCGATCCGGGACCGGATCTCGTAGGGGGCAGACTCTCTCTCTTTGCTCAGGCTTGGGCAAGAGATGTTCAGGATCCCTGGGCGCTAGAAATAGTCTCTCAGGGTTATCTTCTAGAATTCAAGGAACTACCCCCAAGGGGAAGGTTCCACATATCTCACTTATCTTCAAACCAAATAAAGAGACAGGCATTCTTACATTGTGTAGAAGACCTGTTAAAGATGGGAGTGATACACCCAGTTCCAACTGTGGAACAAGGTCAGGGGTTTTACTCAAATCTGTTTGTAGTTCCCAAAAAAGAGGGAACTTTCAGACCAATTCTGGATTTAAAAATTCTAAACAAATTTCTCAGAGTTCCATCGTTCAAAATGGAAACCATTCGGAAGATTTTACCTACAATCCAGGAGGGTCAATTTATGACTACCGTGGATTTAAAGGATGCGTATCTACATATTCCTATCCACAAAGATCATTATCAGTTCCTAAGTTTCGCCTTTCTGGACAAGCATTACCAGTTCGTGGCTCTCCCATTCGGGCTAGCCACTGCTCCAAGGATTTTCACAAAGGTGCTCGGGTCCTTTCTAGCGGTTCTAAGACCAAGGGGTATTGCAGTGGCACCTTACCTGGACGACATTCTAATCCAAGCGTTGTCTCTTTCCAAAGCAAAGGCTCATACAGACATTGTTCTAGCCTTTCTCAGATCTCACGGGTGGAAGGTGAACGTAGAAAAGAGTTCCCTGTCTCCGTCGACAAGAGTTCCCTTCTTGGGAACGATAATAGATTCTTTAGAAATGAAGATTTTCCTGACAGATGTCAGAAAGTCAAAGCTTCTAAACGCTTGTCAAGTTCTTCACTCTATTCTGCAGCCTTCCATAGCTCAGTGCATGGAAGTAGTAGGGTTGATGGTTGCAGCAATGGACATAGTTCCTTTTGCTCGAATTCATCTAAGACCATTACAACAGTGCATGCTCAAGCAGTGGAATGGGGACTATACAGACTTGTCTCCAATGATTCAAGTAGACCTGATGACCAGAGACTCACTCCGTTGGTGGCTGACCCAGGATCACCTGTCCCAGGGAATGAGTTTCCGCAGACCAGAGTGGGTCATCGTCACGACCGACGCTGAAAGCTCAGGGTCTATGGTCTCGGGAAGAGTCTCTTATTCCGATAAACATTCTGGAACTGAGAGCGATATTCAATGCTCTCCGGCCTTGGCCTCAACTAGCGAAGGCCAGATTCATAAGATTCCAGTCAGACAACATGACGACTGTTTCTTACATCAACCATCAGGGGGGAACAAGGAGTTCCTTGGCGATGAGAGAGGTGTCCAAAATCATCAAATGGACGGAGGATCACTCCTGCCACTTATCTGCAATCCACATCCCAGGAGTAGACAACTGGGAGGCGGATTATCTGAGTCGTCAGACTTTCCATCCGAGGGAGTGGGAACTTCACCCGGAGGTGTTTGCCCAGTTGACTCAATTATGGGGCATTCCAGACATGGATCTGATGGCGTCTCGTCAGAACTTCAAGGTTCCTTGCTACGGGTCCAGATCCAGGGATCCCAAGGCGACTCTAGTGGATGCATTAGTGGCGCCTTGGTCCTTCAACCTAGCTTATGCGTTTCCACCGTTCCCTCTCCTTCCCAGGCTGGTAGCCAGGATCAAACAGGAGAAGGCCTCGGTGATTCTGATAGCTCCTGCGTGGCCACGCAGGACTTGGTATGCAGACCTGGTGAATATGTCATCGGCTCCACCATGGAATCTACCTTTGAGACAGGATCTTCTAGGTCCATTCGAACATCCAAATCTAGTTTCTCTCCAGCTGACTGCTTGGAAATTGAACGCTTGATTTTATCCAAGCGAGGGTTTTCGGATTCAGTGATAGATACTCTGGTCCAAGCCAGAAAACCTGTGACTAGAAAGATTTACCATAAAATATGGAAAAGATATATCTGTTGGTGTGAATCCAAGGGATTCTCATGGAGTAAGATTAAAATTCCCAGGATCCTCTCCTTTCTCCAAGAAGGTTTGAATAAGGGATTGTCAGCGAGTTCTCTTAAAGGACAGATTTCTGCTCTATCTGTCTTGTTACACAAACGACTGGCAGCTGTGCCAGATGTTCAAGCTTTTGTACAGGCTTTGGTCAGGATCAAGCCTGTTTACAGACCTTTGACTCCTCCCTGGAGTCTAAATTTAGTTCTTTCAGGTCTTCAAGGGGTTCCGTTTGAACCCTTACATTCCATAGATATCAAGTTATTATCTTTGGAAGTTCTGTTTTTGGTTGCTATTTCTTCTGCTAGAAGAGTTTCTGAATTATCTGCTTTGCAGTGTGAGCCACCCTATCTGGTGTTCCATTCAGATAAGGTTGTTTTGCGTACCAAGCCTGGTTTTCTTCCAAAAGTTGTTTCCAACAAGAATATTAACCAGGAAATAGTTGTTCCTTCTTTGTGTCCGAATCCAGTTTCAAAGAAGGGACGTTTGTTACACAATTTAGATGTAGTCCGTGCTTTAAAGTTCTATTTAGAAGCAACAAAGGATTTCAGACAAACTTCTTCTTTGTTTGTCGTTTATTCTGGTAAGAGGAGAGGTCAAAAAGCTACTGCTACCTCTCTTTCCTTCTGGCTGAAAAGCATTATCCGATTGGCTTATGAGACTGCCGGACAGCAGCCTCCTGAACGAATCACAGCTCACTCTACTAGGGCTGTGGCTTCCACATGGGCCTTCAAGAACGAGGCTTCTGTTGATCAGATATGTAAGGCAGCGACTTGGTCTTCTCTGCACACTTTTGCCAAATTCTACAAATTTGATACTTTTGCTTCTTCGGAGGCTATTTTTGGGAGAAAGGTTTTGCAAGCCGTGGTGCCTTCTGTTTAGGTAACCTGATTTGCTCCCTCCCTTCATCCGTGTCCTAAAGCTTTGGTATTGGTTCCCACAAGTTATGGATGACACCGTGGACCGGACACACCAATGTTGGAGAAAACAGAATTTATGCTTACCTGATAAATTACTTTCTCCAACGGTGTGTCCGGTCCACGGCCCGCCCTGGTTTTTTAATCAGGTTTGAAAAATTTCTTTCTCTATACACTACAGTCACCACGGCACCCTATAGTTTCTCCTTTTTTTCTCCTAACCGTCGGTCGAATGACTGGGGGGGCGGAGCCTGGGAGGGACTATATGGACAGCTTTTGCTGTGCTCTTTGCCATTTCCTGTTGGGGAAGAGAATATTCCCACAAGTTATGGATGACGCCGTGGACCGGACACACCGTTGGAGAAAGTCATTTATCAGGTAAGCATAAATTCTGTTTTTGGGACTTTTATTTAGGGGTTCATTTGGCTTATATTGGTAGGTTTTTATACCACATGGCTATGTTTTTAACACTTGAGGTGTTAATTTAAGGTCCCTCGGACATTGTGTATGAGGTGGGCGGGGCCTAATTTTGTGCCTTAGTTGGGCATTTGTTTTTACTTCTGGATAGCAAGCTTCAACACAGGAGGGTCCTGAAGCAGTTTTGGAGCCAAAACAAAGCTTTTTTCCCCCAATTTCAACCCCTAAGGGCAGGTAGGCGCCACAGCAGAGCTGTGGCAAGGTGCTGACTGTATATTTCCGGATTTTTAGACTTTTGTCAATCCGGTTTGGTAACTAAGGGGTTAATCTCATTCTTACTAGTGGTGCAACCTTACTAAGGCTTGCTACATATGCTGTAAAAAATTTGTAAGATTTGTGATATTTTTAAGCAGTTTTGCAGAAAGTGTACATGTTTTTTTCTCTTAAAGGCACAGTACCGTTTTTTTGAAAGTGTTGTTTTTCATTGAATAAAGTGTTCTCCAAGCTTGCTTGTTGCATTACTAGCCTGTTTAAAATGTCTGACATCAAGGAAAATCCTTGTTCAATGTGTTTAGAAGCCTTTGTGGATCCCCCTCTTAGAATGTGTCCCACTTGCACTGATATGTCTATAAATTATAAAGAGCATATTTTAGCATAGATGATTCTCAGACAGAAGGGAATGAGGATTTGCCATCTAGCTCTTCCCAAGTGTCACAACCAGTAACGCTGCACCAGTGACGCCAAGTACCCCTAGTGCGTCGAATTCATTTACTTTACAAGACATGGCCACAGTTATGAATACAACCCTCACTGAGGTTTTATCTAAGCTGCCTGGTTTGCAAGGGAAGCGTGGCAGCTCTGGGTTAAGAAAAATGCTGAGCTGTCTGACGCTTTAGTAGCCGTATCTGATATACCCTCACAATGTTTTGAGGTAGGGATAAGAGATTTGTTATCTGAGGGAGAAATTTCTGATTCATGAAAGACGCTCCCTCAGAGAGATTCTGATATGATGGCCTTTAAATTTAAGCTTGAACACCTCCGCTTATTGCTCAGGGAGGTATTAGCGACTCTAGATGATTGTGACCCTATCGTGGTCCCAGAGAAATTGTGTAAAATGGACAAATATTTAGAGGTTCCTGTTTACACTGATTGTTTTCCAGTCCCTAAGAGCATTGTGAATATTGTTACTAAGGAGTGGGATAGACCAGGTATTCCGTTCGCTCCCCCTCCTGTTTTTAAGAAAATGTTTCCCATATCTGACACCATGTGGGACTCGTGGCAGACAGTTCCTAAGGTGGAGGGAGCTATTTCTACTCTGGCTAAGCGTACAACTATACCTATCGAAGACAGTTGTGCTTTCAAAGATCCTATGGATAAAAAATTAGAGGGCCTCCTGAAGAAAATTTTTGTTCATCAAGGTTTTCTTTTCCAACCTATTACGTGCATTGTTCCTGTAACTACTGCAGCTGCTTTCTGGTTTGAGGCTCTAGAAGAGGCTCTTCAGATGGAGACTCCATTAGAGGAGATTATGGATAGAATTAAGGCCCTTAAATTGGCTAATTCTTTCATTACAGATGACGCTTTCCAACTGGCTAAATTAGCGGCAAAGAATTCAGGTTTTGCCATTTTAGCACGCAGAGCGTTTTGGCTTAAGTCCTGGTCTGCGAATGTGTCATCAAAATCGAAACTTTTGAACATCCCTTTCAAAGGAAAGACCCTATTCGGGCCTGAACTGAAAGAGATTATTTCAGACATCTCTGGAGGGAAAGGTCATGCCCTCCCTCAGGATAAAACAAATAAAATGAGGACCAAACAAAATAATTTTTGTTCCTTTCGGAACTTCAAGGGTGGTCCCGCTTCAGCTTCCTCTGCTGCAAAGCAAGAGGGGAATTTTGCCCAATCCAAGTCAGTCTGGAGACCTAACCAGGCTTGGAACAAGGGTAAACAGGCCAAGAAGCCTGCAGCTGCCTCTAAGACAGCATGAAGGGGTAGCCCCTGATCCGGGACCGGATCTAGTAGGGGGCAGGCTCTCTCTCTTCGCTCAGGCTTGGGCAAGAGATGTTCACGATTCCTGGGATTTAGAAATTGTGTCCCAGGGATATCTTCTGGACTTCAAAGACTCCCCCCAAGGGGGAGATTTCACATTTCTCAATTGTCTGCAAACCAGACAAAGAGAGAGGCGTTCTTACGCTGTGTAGAAGACCTACATACCATGGGAGTGATCAGCCCAGTTCCAAAAGAGGAACAAGGGCTAGGGTTTTACTCAAACCTGTTTGTGGTTCCCAAAAAAGAGGGAACTTTCAGACCAATCTTGGATCTCAAAATTCTAAACAAATTCCTAAGAGTACCATCATTCAAGATGGAGACTATTAGGACCATTCTACCAATGATCCAGGAGGGTCAATATATGAGTGGACTTACAGGATGCGTATCTACACATCCCTATTCACAGAGATCATCATCAATTCCTCAGATTTGCCTTTCTGGACAGGCATTTCCAGTTTGTGGCCCTTCCCTTCAGGTTGGCCACGGCTCCCAGAATTTTCACAAAAGTGCTAGGGTCCCTTTTGGCTGTGCTAAGGCCGCGGGGCATAGCAGTGTGGCGCCTTATCTAGACGACATCTTAATTCAGGCGTCAACTTTCCAATTAGCCAAGTCTCACACGGACATCATGTTGGCTTTTCTGAGATATCACGGGTGGAAGGTGAACATAAAAAAAGAGTTCTCTCTTCCCTCTCACAAGAGTTTCCTTCCTAGGGACTCTGATAGAATCAGTAGAAATTAAAATATTTCTGACGGAGGTCAGAAAATCAAAATTCTTAACCACTTGCCGAGTTCTTCATTCCATTCCTCGGCCATCAGTGGCTCAGTGCATGGAGGTAATCGGACTCATGGTAGCGGCAATGGACATAGTTCCTTTTGCCCGCCTACACCTCAGACCACTGCAAATATGTATGCTCAAACAGTGGAATGGGGATTATGCAGATTTATCTCCTCAATAAATCTGGACCAGGAGACCAGAGATTCTATTCTCTGGTGGTTGTCTCAGGACCACCTGTCTCGGGGAATGTGTTTCCACAGGCCAGAGTGGCTCATAGTAACGACAGATGCCAGCCTATTAGGATGGGGTGCAGTCTGGAACTCCCTGAAAGCACAGGGCTTATGGTCTCAGGAGGAAACTCTCCTCCCAATAAACATTCTAGAACTGAGTGATATTCAATGCGCTTCAGGCGTGGCCTCAGCTTGCTGCGGCCAAATTCATCAGATTTCAGTCGGACAACATCACGACTGTAGCTTATATCAATCATCAAGGAGGAACACGGAGTTCTCTAGTGATGATGGAGGTGACCAAAATAATCCGATGGGCGCAGGATCACTCTTGCCATCTCTCAGCAATCCATATCCCAGGAGTAGAGAACTGGGAGGCGGATTTCCTAAATCGTCAGACTTTTAATCGGGGGGAGTGGGAGCTCCATCCGGAGGTATTTGCCCAGCTGACTCGGCTATGGGGCACACCAGAATTGGATCTGATTGCGTCCCAACAGAATTCCAAACTTCCTCGTTACGGGTCCAGGTCCCGGGATCCCCAGGCAGTACTGATAGATGCTCTAGCAGTACCCTGGTCCTTCAATCTGGCCTATGTATTTCCACCGTTTCCTCTCCTTCCACGTCTGGTTGCCAGAATCAAGCAGGAGAGGGCTTCGGTGATTCTGATGGCACTTGCGTAGCCACGCAGGACTTGGTATGCAGACCTAGTGGACATGTCATCAGTTCCACCGTGGTCTCTGCCAATGAGGCAGGACCTTCTAATCCAAGGTCCATTCATGCATCCAAATCTAATTTCTCTGCATCTGACTGCTTGGAGATTGAACGCCTGATTCTATCAAAGCATGGTTTCTCTGAGTCGGTCATTGATACCCTGATTCAAGCTAGAAAGCCTGTCACCAGGAAGATTTATCATAAGATTTGGCGCAAATATTTTTATTGGTGTGAATCCAAGGGTTACTCATGGAGTAAGATTAGGATTCCTAGAATATTGTCTTTTCTCCAAGAAGGATTGGAGAAGGGATTATCAGCTAGTTCGTTAAAAGGACAAATATCTGCTTTGTCTATTCTTTTACACAAACTGGCAGATGTCCCAGACGTTCAAGCATTTAGTCAGGCCTTGGTCAGGATCAAGCCTGTATTTAAACCTGTTGCTCCACCATGGAGCCTAAACTTAGTTCCTAAAGTTCTTCATGGGGTTCCGTTTGAACCTATGCATTCCATAGATATTAAGCTTCTATCTTGGAAAGTTTTGTTTTTAGTAGCTATCTCTTCGGCTCGAAGAGTTTCTGAGCTATCTGCTTTACAGTGTGATTCACATTACCTTGTTTTCCATGCAGATAAGGTGGTTTTGCATACCAAACCTGGGTTTCTTCCTAAGGTTGTTTCTAATAGGAATATCAATCAGGAGATTGTTGTTCCTTCACTGTGTCCTAATCCTTCCTCAAAGAAGGAACGTCTGTTGCACAATCTTGATGTGGTTCGTGCTTTAAAGTTCTACTTACAAGCAACTAAAGATTTCCGTCAAACATCTTCATTGTTTGTTGTTTATTCTGGTAAACTGAGAGGTCAAAAGGCTACGACTACCTCTCTTTCCTTTTGGCTGAAAAGCATCATAGGTTTGGCTTATGAGACTGCTGGACAGCAGCCTCCTGAAAGAATTACTGCTCATTCTACTAGAGCAGTGGCTTCCACATGGGCTTTTAAAAATGAGCAGATTTGAACAGATTGGTAAGGCGGCGACTTGGTCTTGGTCGCTTCATACTTTTTCCAAATTTTACAAATTCGATACTTTTGCTTCTTCGGAGGCTATTTTTTGGGAGAAAGGTTCTACAAGCAGTGGTACCTTCCGTTTAAGGTCCCTGTCTTGTCCCTCCCTTCATCCGCGTCCTAAAGCATTGGTATCCCACAAGTATGGATGAATCCGTGGACTCGATACATCTTACAAGAGAAAACATAATTTATGCTTACCTCATAAATTTATTTCTCTTGTGATGTATCGAGTCCACGGCCCGCCCTGTTTATTAAGACAGGCAGTATATTTTTATTTAAGAAACTTCATTCACCACTGCACCCTATAGTTTCTCCTTTTTCTTCCTAGCCTGCGGTCGAATGACTGGGGGTGGAGCTAAGGGAGGAGCTATATAGACAGCTCTGCTGTGGGTGCTCTCTTTGCCACTTCCTGTAGGGAAGGAGAATATCCCACAAGTATGGATGAATCCGTGGACTTGATGCATCACAAGAGAAATAAATTTATCAGGTAAGCATAAATTATGTTTTAGCTACATTTAACCACCAATCAGCAAGCACTACCCAGGTGCTGAACCAAAATTGGCCGGCTTCTAAGCTTAGATTCTTGTTTTTCAAATAAAGATAGTAAGAGAATGAAGAAAATTTGATAATAGGAGTAAATTAGAAAGTTGCTTAGAATTGCATGCTCTATCTGAATCATGAAAGAAAAAAATTGGGTTTAGTATTCCTTTAACTGCATTTTTAAATGTTATCTTATCTGAGTTTCACATCTAAAACTAATCCATGCTCCACGCAAACAATATATTATTACCATTTCAAGCAACGTGTACAATCCATATACACATTTTTTTCTTCTTCTTCTTCAGAATTTGTAGAATATACAAACTACCTATCACGTTAACCTGCTTTGCAACAGAATTCATTTTGGCAATTTTTCTAGTTTTCAAATCTGATAGTTTTATATTTGATTTCAGCATATAATAAAATTAGTTTCAAGAACACAATATGAATAAATAGCTTCCTTTCTTTCCTTTTGCACATGTCTCTTTATCAAGTTAGTAATATGTTGCATTAAGTAGTAGTACATATTTCTGATGAGATCATTATCTTATTACCGGCCAGGATTATGGTCAGTCTATTTTGGAATATCATTACTGATGATGATCAACTAGTCTCCCTCTCCAAAATTCTTTTATTTTTATTAGATTAAAGCCTCTCTTTCATCCTATATCCTTTAATTCCATTAGTGATTAACTTTGAGGACTGGCTTTTATAGAACTTAGTTTGCAACTTACTTTCCACAATATAAGTTAAAGGGGCACTGTCACAATTTATCTCTCTCAACAAAAAAAAAGGCAAACGCCGGATTTCACTTGCATATTTTATATATGTTTTGTCAAAGATTTAAAAAAAATAATAATAATGTTTTAGGCAAATGTAAAAATCTAAATATAAAATGTGTGTGTATATACACTGTATGGCCAAGCATGTGGACACCCCTTCTAGTTCAGGTGTTTTAGCCACATCTATTGCTAACAGGTGCATGAAATCTAGCGCATGGCCAACAAATCTCCTCCATAGACAAACAATGGCAGTAGAATGGGTCTTTCTGAAGAGCTCAGTGAATTTAAACATAGCACTGTCATAGGATGCCACCTTTGCTATAAATGAGTTTATTATATTTCTATCCTACTAGATCTGCCACAGCAGCTGTAAGTGCTATTATTGTGAAGTGGATGAGTCTAGGAGCAACAACTGACCAGCCATGAAATGGTAGACCACACAAACTTACAGAACGGGTCAGCTGAGTGCTAATATCACCTATTATCTGTTGTGTCACTTCTGGAAGAAAATTATCTTCTACTTTACTTCTGGAAGAAACATCAACAAAAGCTGCAAGTTGGGAGCTTTATTAAATGGGTTTCTATGTCTGAGCAGCTGTACACAAGGCTCACATCAACATGTGCGATGCAAATCTTCTCCTGGAGTGGTGTAAAACATGCTTACTCTGGAGCAGTGGATACGTGTTCTCTGGAGTATTTTACTATATGCCAGTCGGATGGAAGAATTTAGGTGTGGTTCATGCCTGCCAGGGAATACTACCTAAGGAGAATGTCTACTGTAAAGTTTGGTGGAGGAGAGATATGATCTGTGGCTGTTTTAAGAGCTTTGGCTAGACCCTTTAGTTCCAGTGAAGGGTCATCTTAATGCTAAAGAATACAAAAACATTTTAGACAATTGGGTGCTTCCAACGATGTGAAAACAATTCCGGGAAACTTCTTTCCTGTTCCTGCATGACTGTGCCACTATGCATAAAGTGAGCTCCATGAAGACATAGTTTGACAAGTTTGGTGTGGTGAAACCTAAGAGGCTTGCATAGAGACCTGACCTCATCCCAGTTGAGCACCTTTGGGATGTATGGGAACACCAATTGTGAGCCAAATCTTCTTGTTCAACATCAATGTTTTGACCTCACAAATGTTCTTTTGGGTGAATGGGCATAAATTCCTACAGGCACACTCCAAATTCTTGTGGAAAGCCTTCCCAGAAGAGTGGCAGCTTTTATAGCTGCAAAGGGAGAGAGAGATGACATTCCATATTATTCCCCATGGTTATGGAATTAGATGTCCAACAAGCAAATATAGATGTGATGGTCATGTGACTGCAAACTTCTGGTGATTTAGAGAATGCATTTGTTTATAAAAGTTAAACCCATGAAGAGCAAAAGTAATACACTAAACACCCCTACGCTACAGGGAGTCCTCAGCAAACCTGATTATCATTGCTGCTGCTCATATTCCTCATTAGTAATATATTTAAGATGAACTTTCTGTTGCTGTTAGGAACGTTGTTGTAGGTTTGAAATGACTTTAATAGTCTTGATATTGATGAGAGAGTATTTTTAGGAATTGTTGAATTTATATATATTTTTGATACATGACTGTATTAATACATTTTATATTATTGGTATTTTGTTGAGTTTCCCATACTTATCTCTGAGAAACACTAATTTGGTAAATGGTATGTGTAATTGTCATGTGCTGGGCAGGACTGTATTTTTCTTGAGGGGTGTTTAGTATATTATTTTAGCCCTTCAAGGGTTTAAAGGGACAGTCTAGTCCAAAATAAACTTTCATGATTCAGATAGAGAATATAATTTTAAACAATTTTCCAATTTACTTTTATCACCAATTTTGCTTTGTTCTCTTGGTATTCTTAGTTGAAAGCTAAACCTAGGAGGTTCATATGCTAATTTCTAAGCCCTTGAAGGCCACCTCTTATCTCAGGGCATTTTAACAGTTTTTCACCACTAGAGGGTTTTAATTCACGTGTGTCATATAGATAACACTATGCTCACGCTCGTGGAGTTCAGGTGAGCCAGCTCTGATTGGCTAAAATGGATGTCTGTCAAAAGAACTGACATAAGGGGGCAGGTTGCAGAGGCTTAGATGCAAGATAATCACAGAGGTAAAAAGTATATTAATACAACTGTGTTGGTTGTGCAAAACTATGGAATGGGTAATAAAGGGATTATATATCTTTTTAAACAATAAAAATTCTGGTGTAGACTGTCCCTTTAACTATTTCCTGGTACCATCCAGCCTGTAGACACCATTTGTTTTTCTTTCTCTAGTACCAGTTATATTTTTAATAAAATATATATATATATATATATATATATATATATATATATATACACATACACACTGTATATTTTTTTTTTATTATTGTTTCCAAACATAGAGCTGATAACCCATGCATATATACTGTATACAATATTTTTTTAAGTAAAATATAGCAATAAAATGTCATGTTACACTACATTCATTTATTGTATTCATTGTAAACTTGCAGATGTTATGTTCATATATGAGATGTAACGTTATCTGTCACACACAGTTTATTTTTTTGGAATATTATTTTTACATTGCACTTAAATATCAGTTTAGCAAGATTCCTGTTGCAGATCAGTTGGCTTAATGTTCAAAGCTGGAATTAATAAAAAAAATACTGTTTATACGTTGTGGTATTTCTAGATTACTCCTACCTAGATCATAATCTCTTTTGGAGTAGTTACTCTGTATCAGCCGTGTTTTGTACTCTACGTGTTAAAGTGCATTTTACCCTTTGTGTTTGTACTGTCCCACACATTTCCGTAAATGAATCTTATATACTACTGATTGGAAACTTTTGGCGTACTATATTTATTAATTCATAAATGTCATTTATTACCTGTTTTACTCAATAAAGTACATCCTTGTATTATACTTATCTGCTGCCTGTTTCTTCCTTTTTTCTCTTTTTCTTTGCTCAACATACCTGAATTGGTGATTTATCTGGAATTTAGACCTTAGATTGCCAGTAGAACAAAAGTATAACTTCTCATATACATGGTCTAAAATAATAAAACTTTCTGACTTTAGTACTTATGGTTTATAGATGAAAACAGAGATGCAATATAATAGAGGATTGTAAGTATATTAGTTTAAAAAAGCTGAAGATCAATACACTTAAAAAAAAGAGTAACACCATAGTCATAGGTTATGAGCTCAAGCTTGATGGTAGCAGGTTGAGGAGTAATTTCAGAGGTTGTGGTAACAAACATAGTAAGGGAATTAAAGACTATTGGGATATGTGTTAATGTATAACAATTTGATGGTGGATCTTCCGGTTATCTGCTACCACAATCTATTTCTGTTTTTCTCTATTCCAAAAGATTAGGCTGCTCTCACTGCTAAAAAACAATTATCAGGAGTTATTTGAGTGACATTCCTTCAGATATTCTAGTGACGTTGTTTAATTCTTAAAAGATGGTAGAATATTTGGCCTCTATTTACAATGTTCGTACATATGAATATTGTTGTTTTAAAATACATCACAGTAGCAGTCAGAAACAATGTGAATTTTCATTTGTTTTGAATATTATGTTTTCCAGTACCTTATTTTTATTTGACATTTCTTCTCTGTGCATACTGGACCAAAGCCATAAAAAGGTCTTGCTGCTATTTATGATCTAGTAGAGCAATCTACAGCATTTCAGTGTTTTCTTCAGATAATCCCTTGACTCTTAAAGTCATACATGAATCATTTTTTTTAATCCCAACATTAATCCAGAGTCACATCATAATGACTATAGAAAAAGAGCATGTTGCCAAAAGACTAAGGGGCCCATTTATCAAAGGGCTTGCGGACCTGATCCGACACTGCGGATCAGGTCCGCAAGACCTCGCTAAATGCGGAGAGCAATACGCTCTCCACATTTAACATTGCACCAGCAGCTCACAAGAGCTGCTGGTGCAACGCCGCCCCCTGCTGACTCGCGGCCAATCGGCCGCCAGCAGGGAGCTGTCAATCAACCCGATCGTATTCGATCGGGTTGATTTCCGGTGGTTCCTGTCCGCCTGCTCAGAGCAGGCGGACAGGGTTATGAAGCAGCGGTCTTTAGACCGCTGCTTCATAACTTGTGTTTCTGGCGAGTCTGAAGACTCGCCAGAAACACGGCCCTTCAAGCTCCATACGGAGCTTGATAAATGGGCCTGATAGACTTTTTATATATTTCATTAAGTGTTGTCTTTTAAACTATGTAGAAATGAGTTGCTCTATTGTCTTTTTACACTGTTACAATATTGTATTCTGTCAGTACAGTAACGTACTTAGGTTTTTTTCACCTTCTTGATTTGTCTGCAGATGCTTTTTAGAAAACACTGTGATCTTTAACATGATGTAAATCTGTTATCTTGGCTCATAGCTTATTTCCATTCTCCAGGTTTAAAGGGACACTGAACCCAAAACAATTCTTTGGTGATTCAGATAGAGCATGCAATTTTAAGCAACTTTCTAATTTACTCCTATTATCAATGTTTCTTTGTTCACTTGCTATCTTTATATAAAAAAGAAGGCATCTAAGCGTTTTTCTTGGTTCAGCACTCTGGACAGCAGTTTTTGATTGGTGGATGAATTTATCCACCAATCAGCAAGGACAACCTAGGTTGTTCACCAAAAATGGGCTGGCATCTAAACTTACATTCTTGCATTTAAAATAAAAATACCAAGAGAATAAGGAACATTTGATAATAGGAGTAAATTACAAAGTTGCTTAAAATTTCATGCTCTATCTGAATCACAAAATAAAAAATGTGGGTTCAGTGTCCCTTTAAATGACCCACCTGGATGCTTGTATAGACCAACCCAATAAGTGATATAATATATTAATGGATATTTAATAGTAGTGTGTTGTTGTTTTTTACCAAAAACATCCATATTGTTTCAGCTTTTTTTTCTTCATAGTTCTTTATATCTGACCTACATTGTGTGTATGAGTGTAAATAAATCTTTAAAATGACAGTAAACCCTAAATACATGCCAAGTAGAATGAAGCATTCAAAGAAAACATTAGTCCGAGAATAACAAATAGATGTATTTTTAAAGTTGTATTAGCTGTTTAAATATTGACAAAATAAGTGTAAAGTTTTAGTGTCTAAAACAATGGGAGCTGCTATGTTGTAACTTAGGTTACCTTCTCTGCGTTGGCCAATTACGGACAGTTAATAAAAGGTCACTAAAGTGTGCAGCCATTGGCTGTGTGGAATATAACATATTTCTAACGGGAACTGAAAAGTTTACAATTTCAGAATGGAAATACAGGAAAAGGTGACAAAATAAAGTATATTGCAGAGTGTGTGTGTGTATATATATATATATATATATATATATATATATATATATATATATGATTTATCATTTTATATAACCATCTCAAAGTGTTTAATGTCCCTTTTAATGTTTCTGTTTGATATGGTTTTAAGTTATACTGAATAGCTTCTACTAGTAAGACTCTGACATTGCTTAAAGGGACACTGAACCCAATTTTTTTCTTTCATGATTCAGATAGAGCATGCAATTTTAAGCAACTTTCTAATTTACTCCTATTATCAAATTTTCTTCATTCTCTTGGTATCTTTATTTGAAATGCAAGAATGTAAGTTTAGATGCCGGCCCATTTTTGATGAACAACCTGGGTTGTTCTTGCTGATTGGGCGATAAATTCATCCACCAATAAAAAAAAGTGCTTTCCATGGTTCTGAACCAAAAAAATAGCTTATATGCCTTCTTTTTCAAATAAAGATAGCAAGAGAATGAAGAAAAATTGATAATAGGAGTACATTAGAAAGTTGCTTAAATTTGCATGCTCTGTCTGAATCATGAAAGAAAAAAATTGGGTTCAGTGTCCCTTTAACACAGTTTAGAATTTCCTTAGAACCGTTAAATTGACATCAACCCAGAGACATATTAATAAGACCATGCCATAAACCTTGTTTTATAATTTTTTATACTATCGTCTGTTGGATCTTATAACTGTATAGGGTATACAAAGGTCTATAGGTTTCATATAAAAAAGAGAATATTACATAAAAAATGCTAAAAAAAAAATGATTTGATAGCAGTATTCTCCACAGAAAATTTTGCAAGCCATTTGAATTATGAGGTAGCCGAGTGGGGGCAGTGTAATATTATATAATTTTCTGCTATCCAAAGCACAAATTAATTGGATAATTAATGATAATCTGTGAAATAAAAAATTAACTTTTTTAATATTAGTTAAATTTAGCTTAATATTGGCTAACATGTTTGCTGGGTGGTCCGTAAAATCACCTGGGTGGTGCACCCACTAAAATGGTCCTGTGAAGAACACTGCATAGTATATGTTTTTTTTTATATATAATTCATTTTTGGAAAGGGGAAGTTTTTTATAATTGATGTTGGATAAATTGTGTTTTTAATTATTATTTTTTTCCTCTCTTTCATTGAAAGAGCACATGCATCAATTCAGTACAATATTTTTTATTATTCAGCCACCAGTGGCAGCAATTCAAAGTATTGAACCAAGAATCCCTCCTTTTGTCCACGTCTGTCCCTCCAGTTTTCTGAAGCTTCTGCTTGTAGAAATGTGCTGAATTTGGTGTTTTACATTCGTAATTCTTCAAAACTCTGAGCTTGTGCAAACTGTACGGTTCCTTTGTCTGTTCAAATGCATCAGTTGTACTTTCAGCTGTTTGCCATGAACAAATCAA
Source organism: Bombina bombina (assembly GCF_027579735.1). Lineage (NCBI taxonomy): Eukaryota > Metazoa > Chordata > Amphibia > Anura > Bombinatoridae > Bombina > Bombina bombina. The sequence goes on from NC_069500.1 coordinate 138,366,858, forward strand.
ACAAAAGCAATTGAAATAGATTATCAAAACAAAAAGTGGTTTCCCCAAATTCAACTGAAAATTCAACTTTTAATAAATTCTGCAGTCTCAAAATTATTCAACCCCCTGAATAGAATCTCTCACAACAGCACAAATATGCAAAATAGATGTTGTCTCAAGCACAACTGATGCAACTTATCAAGGGCTTCATTAGTTGCACCAGGTGTACCTGAACTGGCTAGGGGATTGTTGAGTGTCACATTTGACTGCCTGTTAGAAACATGGCTGTCAAAAGGATGGTCCAAAAAGAGACGAGATGATCGCCCTTCACAAACCAGGAACAGGATACAAAAAGAAAGCGAAGGCACTGAATGTTCCTAGAGACACACTTGGAAGCATAGTTTGCAAGTTCAAAGTTGAAGGAACAGTGGTTCAGATTTCTGAGAAGGCAGGTTGAGACCTTTGAGTGACTGCAAAAAGACCTGCAACAAGTTTTCAGTTTGCAGAGTAAGGCGTGTACTAAGCGCAGATGGTCACTGTCATGGATACCAGGCCGGCAAGGCTTAATCCCCATCCCCTTCTCCCCAGCCACTTCTCCCCATCCACTTAATTTTCGCACCGGATTTGGCCCTTTTAGGGCATTCGCGTTCTCCCAGACCCTTGGTTTTGCTTTTTATGTGATCTGTACATCCTCACGGAAGAGTTGATCTCTGACCGCCTAACCCCTTCACGGCTGGCTGGGTTCCTGAACTACCGGCCGGCCGTGCCTTCCTGAATACCATCTGACCTTCACCCCAGGCTGCTCCAGCGACCCTTCACCCTAGATCTCCGCTCTTTTGAGGGTTGGTACCCCCTAGGGCAGGCAAGAGGTGGGATAATTGCTGGAGGGGAGTTCCTTTGGGAACTTGGGGTTTCCAACCCCCCTACAACTCCATCTTCCCATGGCTTTCGTGGTGTACGTTTGATCACCCGTAGTTCCGGCCCCCAGCAACGGATCATGCCGCTTTTTGGACTGTGACATCTTGGGACGAGAACTTTCCAACGACCCTGGAAGTACCGCCTCTCCCCCGGGATCACCCCAGAATAACCACCTCCATATCGCTGGGACTCTATGGGACTATAACTGCTATGGGGGGCCGCCAGCCTGTCTGGAGGGGCGGGAATGGCAGAAGATCTGGGGGTCTGATAAGACTCCTTATCAAGATGTGTTTGTGTATATAAGCAGTGTGTATCCACAATAAAGTTGTTCTTTGTTTCACCTGAATACTGGTTCTGTCTGGTTATTTGGATGGGCTCCGCTATAATCAGCTACATAGCGGCATGTTCCAGGTATAGGAAGGACCCTTCTGGCAGAGCTACCCAGTCGGGGTAGCCGGGTTCCGTCACATTTGGTTGGCAGCAGTGGAATGCTTCAGTCTACCTGGAACATTCAAACCACCAACTGAAGCCCTCTTCGGATGGAGCAGCAGTACGCTGGCCCCCGGAAGAATACACTGAAAGACTTGCTGGAAGCTTGGTGGAAAGTTGCCGGCAACAAGTCCAAGGAAGCAATCATCACCGAACTGATGGAAGGCGACTGGGCTAACGAGCCGGCCGGTGGGTCCAATAGCGACCAGAGCAGTGAGCGGCCCAGTGAGGCATCCACGGCCTGAGGAGGTAATCACTCGGCTGATATCCGACTCCACCCGACTCTCAAAATAATGGAGATCCAACAGTCTATGGGGGGAGCCGTGCCGGTTCCCCTGGATCCACCTTCCCAGCCGAAAAAGCTACCCCATGAGGATTTCCGAGCTTTCAAAGACAATAAAGAGGAGATCGACAGCTACCTCCAAGTATTTGAAACACAATGTGAGTTGCAGGGTGTTGCGAATACAGACATAGTCACCCTCCTGCTCTGAAAACTGTCCGAACAAGCCCTAGAGGCTTTTAACACTGTTCCCTTGGGAGGCTCACCGGCTGAAGTTCCGGGAACTAAAGATGCAAGAGGGGCAGCCTTTTAGGGAGTTGACACACCGGTTCACCCGGTCCTTGGACTCTTGGTTTGCAGGCTGCCATGTAACTACCCTGGCAAAAGCCACCCAGCTCATTCTGTTGGAGCACTTCTATAACCACTCCCCCGCGGAGGTTCGAGAATGGGTCCAAGATAGGGGGCCCGAGACAGCCAGCCAAACGGCCGTCCTGGCTTTTCAGTACTTGGATGCCCGGCGTCAGACCTGCCCTGAGCCGCAACCAGTGACCCGCTCCTCTATCACCCCTGTTTGCCCCCTGGTGGCTCCCCGGTACCCACAGACCCAACCAGAGCCTGTCCGCCTCTCCGGGACCAACTTACCCCGGGGGTGCTTTGTGTGCGGTCAGATGGGTCCTATCCAAATGCACTGCCCGGGGGTGGAGAAGCCAAAGAATCCCCCTCAGGCTCAGTGGACAAAGGCCCCGATTGGAGGCTACTGAGCCGACGCCCACTGCTTGGACTCAGAGGGCCCTGTGGATTATGCCGGATGGGCAGAAGAGGAGGTCAGGTCCTACATGCCACCGGAGACAACCGCCTGCACCACCGCCAGGTCGTCTGGATCAACGGCTGGCCCAGGGATTACGAGACAGTGGGGCAACTGTTACCCTTGTCCAGCCACACATGGTCACCTATTCGGACCAAACAGGGAAGTCCCTTGCAGTTTGTGTGGCTCCGGATCCCTACTGCATGGGTGCACCTGGATTGGGGTGCCGGCTCCTGTGCTGTTGTGCTGTGGAATTCGGGGTTATGTGCCATTTGCCTGCTGAGGTCCTGTTAGGAAATGACCTGGGACACCGCGCTTCCTCCTTTGTATTGGACAGCCCCCTGGATGCTTGCCCTGTCACCACTCGCCAGCAAGCCGGACGGCATGCCACCACACTTGACCCGGGGACCCAGGTAAGCCACTCTGCCCCTACTCCTAACCTGACCACTGACCAGTGCATGTCAGAACACAAAGACAACTAAAAGAGTCATGAAAATCTTTCTCTCTAAAGATGGGAAGAAATTTGACATAAGAGAAACTATTTCATGTAATAGTAAATATGTTGTATACATGTTACGTTGTTCATGTAATTTATTTTATATAGGGAGAACTACTCGATTATTAAAAGCTTGAATCAATGAACATGTATACAACATAAAAACAGGTTTCAAAAACATACAGTGTCAGCACATTTTGATAAAGTTCATAATAGGGACCCAAAACATTAAGAATTTATTGGTATTAGTAACGCTGCTCAGAACTGGAGGGGCGGAGATAGGTTACAAAGCTTAGGACAATTAAAGATGAAATGGATTTATATTTTGGATACTATGGTACCGCAGGGTTTGAACGAAGACTTTAAGCTACACCACTTTCTATATTAATGTTATGCTATAAAGTTAATCTACTTTGTCACTTTATTTCTCTCCTTCCCAACTAGGTAATTGTATAGCACTATTTGATATTTAAATAATAAGGTTATTAGAAAGATAGTATAAGATGTGTTGCCATCTGTATGCCAGACATTATTGTTTTATGGGAAATCAACCCATTGCTTCCTACTAATTCCAAACATAAGATAATCTAGACCATTTTTTTTTTAAAAACCTTAAACCAACTAGAAAGATCCATTCTTGAGTCAGATTTACTTATTTTATACAGACGTCTTGTTTTCCCCCCTTTTTTATCTTTTTTTGTTTTTGTTTTGTTAGTAGTTTAAATTATTTAAAGTGACAGCTATTATAATTGCATAGATGTGCTATAACTCCATTCACGTAATACCATTTTGGTATAGTAATTTATTTACCACATTCCGTTTATTTTATTATATGAAAACCTATATGAACCATCTCCCAAAAGATCACAAATATATGCACCTAGATTACGAGTTTTGCGTAAGAGGCTGTGCGGTGCTAACAAGCATTTTATGCTCACCGCTCACTTACAGACAGCGCTGGTATTACGAGTTTTTACAAACCAGACAAGAAGTGAGCGTTGAGAAAAATTTTGCTCATTACCGCACTCCAATACCTGCGCTGCTTACGTTAGCGGTGAGCTGATGTAACGTGCTTGTGCACAATTTCCCCATAGGAATCAATGGGGAGAGCCGGCTGAAAAAATGTCTAACACCTGCAATAAAGCAGTGTAAAACTCCCTAACGCAGCCCCATTGATTCCTATGGGGAAATACAATTTATGTTTACACTTAACACCCAAACATGAACCCCGAGTCTAAACACCCCTAATCTTACACTTATTAACCCCTAATCTGCTGCCCCCGACATAGCCGACACCTACATTATATTATTAACCCCTGATCTGCTACCCCCAACATCACCGACACCTACATACTATTTATTAACCCCTAATCTGCCGCCGCTATAATAAACATATTAACCCCTAAACCGCTGCACTCCTGCATCACAAAGATTTGTTAAATATTATTAACCCCAATCTGCCGTCCCTAACATCGCCGCCACCTACCTACATTTATTAACCCCTAAACCTAAGTCTAACCCTAACCCCCACTAACTTAAATATAATTTAAATAAATCTAAATAAAATTACTGTAATTAACTAAATTATTCCTATTTAAAACTAAATACTTGCCTATAAAATAAACCCTAAGATAGCTACAATATAACTAATAGTTACATTGTAGCTAGCTTAGGTTTTATTTTTATTTTACAGGCAAGTTTGTATTTATTTTAACTAGGTAGAATAGTTACTAAATAAACTATTTAATAAACTACCTAGCTAAAATAAAGACAAATTTACCTGTAAAATAAAACCTAACCTAAATTACACTAACACCTAATACTACACTATAATTAAATTAATTCCCTAAATTAAATACAATTAAATAAAATTAGCTAAAGTAAAAAAAACAAACACTAAATTACAGAAAATAATAAACAAATTACAAGATTTTTAAACTAATTACACCTAATCTAATACCCTAACAAAATAAAAAAGCCCCCCCAAAATAAAAAAGCCCCACCCCACACTAAATTACAAATAGCCCTTTGGTAGTTATTTAGTAACTATTCTACCTAGTTTAAAAAAATACAAACTTGCCTGTAAAATAAAAATAAACCCTAAGCTAGATACAATGTAACTATTAGTTATATTGTAGCTAGCTTAGGGTTTATTTTATAGGTAAGTATTTAGTTTTAAATAGGAATAATTTAGTTAATGATAGTTATTTGTATTTAGATTTATTTAAATTATATTTGTTAGGGGGTGTTAAGGTTAGACTTAGATTTAGGGGTTAATAACTTTAATATACTGGCGGCGACGTTGGGGGCGGCAGATTATGGGTTAATAATATTTAACTAGTGTTTGTTATGCAGGAGTGCGGCGGTTTAGGGGTTAATATATAGTATATATTAGTATATATAAAAATATAATATATATAGTGGCGGTGATGTCCGGTTCGGCAGATTTTATTTTAGTGTTTGCGATGTGGGGAGGGCCTCGGTTTAGGGGTTAATAGGTAGTTTTATGGGTGTTAGTGTACTTTTTAGCACTTTAGTTTAGAGTTTTATGCTACGGCGTTGTAGCGTAAAACTCTTAACTGTTGACTTTAAAATGCGGTACCAGTCTTGACAGGAGAGGGTCTACCCCTCACTTTTTGGCAGACTCGTAATACCGGCGCTATGCAAGTCCCATTGAAAAAAAGAGGATACGCAATTTACGTAAGTGGATTTGCGGTATTTACAAGTCTGGCCAAAAAAATGAGCAGTACACCTGTACCTGCAAGACTCGTAATACCAGCGGGCGTTAAAAAGCAGCGTTAGGACCGGCCAACGCTGCTTTTTAAAAAGAAAGTGTGGGGGAGGGATAGCGCTAACAAATAGCTGAGAGCCAAAATATCTAAAAAACTCTAATGAGATAGTACATTACTAGTATAAATAAACAATAAAAATCGAATTAAAATTAGCGTGTCTACGTAGCCAAAAAAAAAAGGAATTGGATATATATGTACAAATAAATCAATATTTATTATAACATTATAAGATAAATTCTAACATAAATTCTAACAGATAACTCCTATAAAAGATGCCGGCATCAGGTAAAAAATGAGTGTATCTAAAAGACTGCAATGAGAGTGACTATCTGAGGTTCTCAAATAAACAAAATTATTAGCAGCATATATGACTAGACAGAATTAATAGCAGCATGTATAACTAACCAGAATTATTGGCAGCCTATATGACAAAAACAGATAAAATAACTACAAAGTCTATTAAAAAGTCTATTAAAAAGTGCTTGATATCAGTATTCCCAAAATGGAGCTGATCCGTGGGTGATAATGTTTACCAGTGTGATCCGTGGGTGGTAATGTTTACCAGTGTGATCTCCTTAGGGGGTAATGTTACCAGTGTGTCAATTCAGATTTCCAAATAGTAAAGCGCCGTGTTTAGTAACCTTGATACATTTTATATCTCTTTACTAGCTGAGGTATCGTTGGTGGATAGGACAGGTACATTGAGCGGTCACTGATCACAGGTGAGCCGTCTCTGTATGTGTAATTCCTGCCCCAGGACCCACAGAAAACGAACCCAGAGTGCTTTTTAAAGGTCTATCATTCATAGGCTGAAATATTGCACAACGGCGCTTTACTATTTGGAAATCTGAACTGAACTTTAACCCGGAACTTGATCCCTCTGGGACCATTTCCACACGCTGGATACCTGCTGCGGAGGACGGACAGATACTGGCTAAAAACAGGCTAAAAAAACGGAGGAAAGCCATACAGAAAGAAGATAAAGTTACTTCTCATATCACTCCGTTTTTACCCGGTCTCTGAATTGACACACTGGTAACATTACCCCCTAAGGAGATCACACTGGTAAACATTACCACCCACGGATCACACTGGTAAACATTATCACCCACGGATCAGCTCCATTTTGGGAATACTGATTTCAAGCACTTTTTAATAGACTTTTTAATAGACTTTGTAGTTATTTTATCTGTTTTTGTCATATAGGCTGCCAATAATTCTTGTTAGTTATACATGCTGCTATTAATTCTGTCTAGTCATATATGCTGCTAATAATTTTGTTTATTTGAGAACCTCAGATAGTCACTCTCATTGCAGTCTTTTAGATACACTCATTTTTTACCTGATGCCGGCATCTTTTATAGGAGTTATCTGTTAGAATTTATGTTAGAATTTATCTTATATTGTTATAATAAATATTGATTTATTTGTACATATATATCCAATTCCTTTTTTTTTTTGGCTACGTAGACACGCTAATTTTAATTCGATTTTTATTGTTTATTTATACTAGTAATGTACTATCTCATTAGAGTTTTTTAGATATTTTGGCTCTCAGCTATTCGTTAGCGCTATCCCTCCCCCACACTTTCTTTTTGAACTAAGGGTGTACTTTATGAGGTTAGCACACTCCATATTGGGATTAGCTAGGAGAGCAGAAGTGTAGTATCCCTAATCACACTCTACATTTTTAACGCTGCTTTTTAAGCCTAACGCACAACTCGTAATCTAGCCGATGGATTGTAAACTTGGGGAATTAAAAAATCCCATCTTAAAAATAATTCCACCTTAAACTAAACAATTGTAACCATTATAGAAATAGAACAGAAAATATCTTGATCTGAAGTGATAATGAAAATGCTGGATACTAATCAAACAAATACACAATATAAACTTGTTATCTTCACTTGGTAAAGATACATACATATGTAGATTGTATTAGAACTTGCAACATTTTATAGTGCAGTGTTTTTCAACCAGTGTGCCGTGGCACACTAGTGTGCCGTGAAAGATCCTCAGGTGTGCGGCGGCAAACTGACAACAGTGCCGGGTGTCCCTCTTTCAAATTTTGAAATATTGGGATGTATGTGACAGGCTCATCAGGCATCATTTACAACCATGACATTGACATTCATTCACAGACAATCATTATGATTGTTTGTGAACTAATGTCAATATGTCATGTATAGTTTGTAGGAGGCATGGCATGACAGCACAGTACAGTGTGTATATATATATCCTGTATTAGGCTACAATGTGTGATTTTGTAAAATTTTGGGATGGTGGTGTGCCACAGGATTTTTTAATGTAAAAGTGTGCCACGGCAAAAAAAAAGGTTGCAAATCACTGTTATAGTGTGTGTATGTATGTATGTATATATATATATTAGAGCTGCAACAACTAATCGGCATAATCGATAATAATCGATTATGAAAATAGTTGTCAACGAATCTCATAATCGATTAATCGGTTTGCAATTAGTTGGTCTGTGCACAACACCAGCTGCTTCACTCCAATGAACTCCTGCATATGGTATTGTGTTTTATGGTTATGTCCTTAGCCTAAAGGACGTCTACAGACATTTTACTTTTCACTTTTTCAGGACAATATATGTTTACAACTACCCCTGGTTTAAGTGCAACCCAGATATAATAGTCATCATTTGGATTGTTTATATTAACCCCTTAATGACCGAGGACGTGCAGGGTACGTCCTCAAAAAAAAGGCAGTTAATGCCTGAGGACGTACCCTGCACGTCCTCGGTGTGGAAAGCAGCTGGAAGCGATCCTGCTCGCTTCCAGCTGCTTTCCGGTTATTGCAGTGATGCCTCGATATGGAGGCATCCTGCAATAACCTTTTACGGCCATCCGATGCAGAGAGAGCCACTCTGTGGCCCTCTCTGCACCGGACATCGATGGCCGGTTTCGTTGGTGGGTGGGAGCCGACTTGGGAGGCGGGTGGGCGGCCATCGGTGTGCCGCATGACGTCAAGGGGGGCGGGATCGGGGGCGCGATCGTCGGGGGCGCGCACGGGCGCGCGCGCGCGTGCACGGAGGGTGGCGGGCGGGCGCGTGCACGGGGCGGGAGCGGGTGGGAACCGCTACACTACGGAAAATGTTTTAATAATTAAGACCTAATCTTGTTTGTGCAAAAGCACAAAAAGTGATCATGGAGGGGTGGGGGGTTGGTTTTGTGTGGGGGGAAGCTACACTACAGAAACTTTTAATAAATGTTAAAAAAAAACATTTTTTTCTTCTAAACTGGGTACTGGCAGACAGCTGCCAGTACCCAAGATGGCGCCCATTAAGTTAGAGTGGGAGGGTTATAGAGCTTTTTAGGGGGGATCAGTGAGGTTGGGGTCTAAGGGGGGATCGTACACATCAGCATATGTAAATATGCTTCTTTTTTTTTTTAAAAAAAAGGGCCAAATACCTTTTATTTTAGTACTGGCAGAGTTTCTGCCAGTACTTAAGATGGCGGGGACAATTGTGGGGTGGGGGAGGGAAGAGAGCTGTTTGGGAGGGATCAGGGGGTCTGATGTTTCAGGTGGGAGGCTGAGCTCTACACTAAATCTAATATTAACCCTGCAAGCTCCCTACAAGCTACCTAATTAACCCCTTCACTGCTAGCCATAATACACGTGTGATGCGCAGCGGCATTTAGCGGCCTTCTAAATACCAAAAAGCAATGCCAAAGCCATATATGTCTGCTATTTCTGAACAAAGGGGATCCCAGAGAAGCATTTACAACCATTTGTGCCATAACTGCACAAGCTGTTTGTAAATTATTTCAGTGAGAAACCTAAAATTGTGAAAAATGTAACTTTTTTTTTTATTTGATCACATTTGGCGGTGAAATGGTGGCATGAAATATACCAAAATGGGCCTAGATCAATACTTGGGGTTGTCTACTACACTACACTAAAGCTAAAATTACCCCAAAAAGCTCCCTACATGCTCCCTAATTAACCCCTACACTGCTGGGCATAATACACGTGTGGTGCGCAGTGGCATTTAGTGGAATTCTAATTACCAAAAAGCAACACCAAAGCCATATAAGTCTGCTATTTATGAACAAAGGGGATCCCAGAGAAGAATTTACAACCATTTGTGCCATATTTGCACAAGCTGTTTGTAAATAATTTCAGTGAGAAACCTAAAGTTTGTGAAAAAATTTGTGAAAAAGTGAACGATTTTTTTTATTTGATCGCATTTGGCGGTGAAATGGTGGCATGAAATATACCAAAATGGGCCTAAATCAATACTTTGGGTTGTCTTCTAAAAAAAAATATACACATGTCAATGGATATTCAGGTATTCCTGAAAGATATCAGTGTTCCAATGTAACTAGCGCTAATTTTGAAAAAAAGTGGTTTGGAAATAGCAAAGTGCTACTTGTATTTATGGCCCTATAACTTGCAAAAAAAGCAAAGAACATGTAAACATTGGGTATTTCTAAACTCAGGACAAAATTTAGAAACTATTTAGCATGGGTGTTTTTTGGTGGTCATAGATGTGTAACAGATTTTTGGGGTCAAAGTTAGAAAAAGTGTGTTTTTTTCCATTTTTTCCTCATATTTTATAATTTTTTTTATAGTAAATTATAAGATATGATGAAAATAATGGTATCTTTAGAAAGTCCATTTAATGGCGAGAAAAACGGTATATAATATGTGTGGGTACAGTAAATGAGTAAGAGGAAAATTACAGCTAAACACAAACACCGCAGAAATGTAAAAATAGCCTTGGTCCCAAACGGACAGAAAATGGAAAAGTGCTGTGGTCATTAAGGGGTTAAATCTGGTGATTTGGGACTATGCTTTTCATGATATAGTGCTGAGCTTGTTGTTTACACCTTGCCCCTAGATTGATGGGAGTTATTTAAATTGATGTGCACTATTATCTGTTTGCACAATTATTAGCGTATTGCTTGCTCTTGCTGATTATATGTACTGTATAAATAAATGTGTAAGGCTTTGTGCTGTTGATATACAGTCCTTAGCGCTTTTGATCTTGTTTTTTATATTTTTTTTATATTTTTAATAAATTGTGATAATATGTACCAGATTCAACCTCAATAATTCGTTATTTTTAGAGCGGACTAGATATTTCCCCTAACCTTATAGCTGGTTATTTACCATTGCATATAGATATTCAAGATATTTTTATGTTAGAATGAAGTCAAGGGTTACTTTATTGAGAGGCCCCTTGCCAAGGTAGAAAACACTTAGCATTGGTGAAGAGCTAACAAAGATAAATATCCCACTTTGGTGAAATTGGCAAAACCCTACTTATACACCTCAACAGCCTTTTCTCTGCTGCAGGAAATATAGCTGCAAACAGAACCAGCCTTAGCCAGAAGCATGTGGACATGTTGAGATTTTTGCATTTCAATGCAGTTTCTGAAAGAGTGAATAACAGAATGTTATTAACAGTGATAGCCTAACTCTTTCTAGTTCTACCTCTTTTCAAACAGTTTGTGGTTTTGTTTAATTATAAAACTGTGCTCTGTTGCTTAAAAAAAAACCAGTTACAACAATAACAAGTCTATTTACCCAAACAATCTATTTATACATGAGGACTGCACAGATTGGGACTTTGCCCTTTTTAAAGATGGAGGATGCAACTCCGGATCAATCACAAAAGAATGACATCAGCATTTAGGACCAATGGGAGGATTTTTCTCCCTATTTCAACTCCAGGGAATTAGACGCATACCATCCAACTTTCCTTTGAAAAAGCCATACACTTACGGTGAAACGTACATCAGGAACATTAACTGAATGCCACTATATGTTGTTTACAAGTAAGGTTGCCAGGACAGGTATTGAGATATTACTACTTACCCCAGGGGGAACCAGCTAAGCCGGTGTGGCACGCTATTTCTCTCCACCCTACCAAAGGATAAGTTATCTCTCCCACTTAAAGCTCTGCTAGTGGTTCGATACCCGAGTGACTGTATACTTTGACGTATATGTTTGTGGCTTTTAATGATTTTATGTATTTTAAATAAATAATCTTTTTACCTGAAGCAGCTGTTTGCGGTTGGTATATACTGGTTACCTGGCAGTATAAAACCGGGTGTGCGCCTGTACCTAGAGCCTGGAAGGCTCAGCAAAGTGTGAGTAACCCCTTGGTGGGACTTCGAATGTGAAGATTATATTTCTTTTTCACCAAATTGTATTGCACTATACTGTTCTTATTTTGTTTTTGAGGCAAGAAACCACTTGAATTACTTCAATCACTGAAATTGAGGAGGACTCCCACAGATCACCCATATCCTTATACACTATATATTATTGTTACTTTTATATTTTGTGTATTATTTCGTTTATCACTTTTTATTTTCACATATTTATTCACTAAGGCCTAGATTTAGAGTTCGGCGGTAAAAGGGCTGTTAACGCTCCGCGGGCTTTTTTCTGGCCGCACCATAAATTTAACTCTGGTATCGAGAGTTAAAACAAATGCTGCGTTAGGCTCCAAAAAAGGAGCGTAGAGCATTTTTACCGCAAATGCAACTCTCGATACCAGAGTTGCTTACGGACGCGGCCGGCCTCAAAAACGTGCTCGTGCACGATTCTCCCATAGGAAACAATGGGGCTGTTTGAGCTGAAAAAAAACCTAACACCTGCAAAAAAGCAGCGTTCAGCTCCTAACGCAGCCCCATTGTTTCCTATGGGGAAACACTTCCTACGTCTGCACCTAACACCCTAACATGTACCCCGAGTCTAAACACCCCTAACCTTACACTTATTAACCCCTAATCTGCCGCCCCCGCTATCGCTGACCCCTGCATTACAGTTTTAACCCCTAATCTTCCGCTCCGTAAACCGCCGCCACCTACGTTATCCCTATGTACCCCTAATCTGCTGCCCTAACATCGCCGACCCCTATGTTATATTTATTAACCCCTAATCTGCCCCCCACAACGTCGCCGACACCTGCCTACACTTATTAACCCCTAATCTGCCGAGCGGACCTGAGCGCTACTATAATAAAGTTATTAACCCCTAATCCGTCTCACTAACCCTATCATAAATAGTATTAACCCCTAATCTGCCCTCCCTAACATCGCCGACACCTACCTTCAATTATTAACCCCTAATCTTCCGATCGGAGCTCACCGCTATTCTAATAAATGTATTAACTCCTAAAGCTAAGTCTAACCCTAACACTAACACCCCCCTAACTTAAATATAATTTTAATCTAACGAAATAAATTAACTCTTATTAAATAAATTAATCCTATTTAAAGCTAAATACTTACCTGTAAAATAAATCCTAATATAGCTACAATATAAATTATAATTATATTATAGCTATTTTAGGATTAATATTTATTTTACAGGCAACTTGGTATTTATTTTAACTAGGTACAATAGCTATTAAATAGTTAAGAACTATTTAATAGTTACCTAGTTAAAATAATAACAAATTTACCTGTAAAATAAATCCTAACCTAAGATATAATTAAACCTAACACTACCCTATCAATAAAATAATTAAATAAACTACCTACAATTACCTACAATTAACCTAACACTACACTATCAATAAATTAAATAAACACAATTGCTACAAATAAATACAATTAAATAAACTAGCTAAAGTACAAAAAATAAAAAAGAACTAAGTTACAGAAAATAAAAAAATATTTACAAACATAAGAAAAATATTACAACAATTTTAAACTAATTACACCTACTCTAAGCCCCCTAATAAAATAACAAAGACCCCCAAAATAATAAATTCCCTACCCTATTCTAAATTAAAAAAGTTACAAGCTCTTTTACCTTACCAGCCCTGAACAGGGCCCTTTGCGGGGCATGCCCCAAGAATTTCAGCTCTTTTGCCTGTAAAAAAAAACATACAATACCCCCCCCCCCCCAACATTACAACCCACCACCCACATACCCCTAATCTAACCCAAACCACCCTTAAATAAACCTAACACTAAGCCCCTGAAGATCTTCCTACCTTGTCTTCACCATACCAGGTTCACCGATCCGTCCTGGCTCCGATATCTTCATCCAACCCAAGCGGGGGCTAGACATCCACTGAAGAAGTCCAGAAGAGGGTCCAAAGTCTTCCTCCTATCCGGCAAGAAGAGGACATCCGGACCGGCAAACATCTTCTCCAAGCGGCATCTTCTATCTTCTTCCATCCGGTGCGGAGCGGGTCCATCTTGAAGCAGGCGACGCGGATCCATCCTCTTCTTCCGATGTCTCCCGACGAATGACGGTTCCTTTAAGGGACGTCATCCAAGATGGCGTCCCTCGAATTCCGATTGGCTGATAGGATTCTATCAGCCAATCGGAATTAAGGTAGGAATTTTCTGATTGGCTGATGGAATCAGCCAATCAGAATCAAGTTCAATCCGATTGGCTGATCCAATCAGCCAATCAGATTGAGCTCGCATTCTATTGGCTGTTCCGATCAGCCAATAGAATGCGAGCTCAATCTGATTGGCTGATTGGATCGGCCAATCGGATTGAACTAGATTCTGATTGGCTGATTCCATCAGCCAATCAGAAAATTCCTACCTTAATTCCGATTGGCTGATAGAATCCTATCAGCCAATCGGAATTCGAGGGACGCCATCTTGGATGACGTCCCTTAAAGGAACCGTCATTCGTCGGGAGACATCGGAAGAAGAGGATGGATCCGCGTCGCCTGCTTCAAGATGGACCCGCTCCGCACCGGATGGAAGAAGATAGAAGATGCCGCTTGGAGAAGATGTTTGCCGGTCCGGATGTCCTCTTCTTGCCGGATAGGAGGAAGACTTTGGACCCTCTTCTGGACTTCTTCAGTGGATGTCTAGCCCCCGCTTGGGTTGGATGAAGATATTGGAGCCAGGACGGATCGGTGAACCTGGTATGGTGAAGACAAGGTAGGAAGATCTTCAGGGGCTTAGTGTTAGGTTTATTTAAGGGTGGTTTGGGTTAGATTAGGGGTATGTGGGTGGTGGGTTGTAATGTTGGGGGGGGGGGGTATTGTATGTTTTTTTTTACAGGCAAAAGAGCTGAAATTCTTGGGGCATGCCCCGCAAAGGGCCCTGTTCAGGGCTGGTAAGGTAAAAGAGCTTGTAACTTTTTTAATTTAGAATAGGGTAGGGAATTTATTATTTTGGGGGTCTTTGTTATTTTATTAGGGGGCTTAGAGTAGGTGTAATTAGTTTAAAATTGTTGTAATATTTTTCTTATGTTTGTAAATATTTTTTTATTTTCTGTAACTTAGTTCTTTTTTATTTTTTGTACTTTAGCTAGTTTATTTAATTGTATTTATTTGTAGCAATTGTGTTTATTTAATTTATTGATAGTGTAGTGTTAGGTTAATTGTAGGTAATTGTAGGTAGTTTATTTAATTATTTTATTGATAGGGTAGTGTTAGGTTTAATTATATCTTAGGTTAGGATTTATTTTACAGGTAAATTTGTTATTATTTTAACTAGGTAACTATTAAATAGTTCTTAACTATTTAATAGCTATTGTACCTAGTTAAAATAAATACCAAGTTGCCTGTAAAATAAATATTAATCCTAAAATAGCTATAATATAATTATAATTTATATTGTAGCTATATTAGGATTTATTTTACAGGTAAGTATTTAGCTTTAAATAGGATTAATTTATTTAATAAGAGTTAATTTATTTCGTTAGATTAAAATTATATTTAAGTTAGGGGGGTGTTAGTGTTAGGGTTAGACTTAGCTTTAGGGGTTAATACATTTATTAGAATAGCGGTGAGCTCCGATCGGAAGATTAGGGGTTAATAATTGAAGGTAGGTGTCGGCGATGTTAGGGAGGGCAGATTAGGGGTTAATACTATTTATGATAGGGTTAGTGAGGCAGGTTAGGGGTTAATAACTTTATTATAGTAGCGGTGCGGTCCGCTCGGCAGATTAGGGGTTAATAAGTGTAGGCAGGTGTCGGCGACGTTGAGGGGGGCAGATTAGGGGTTAATAAATATAATATAGGGGTCGGCGGTGTTAGGGGTAGCAGATTAGGGGTACATAGGGATAACGTAGGTGGCGGCGCTTTGCGGTCGGAAGATTAGGGGTTAATTATTTTAAGTAGCTGGCGGCGATGTTGTGGGGGGCAGATTAGGGGTTAATAAATGTAATACAGGGGTCGGCGGGGTTAGGGGCAGCAGATTAGGGGTACTTAAGTATAACGTAGGTGGCGGTCGGAAGATTAGGGGTTAACATTTTTAATCGAGTGGCGGCGATGTGGGGGGACCTCGGTTTAGGGGTACATAGGTAGTTTATGGGTGTTAGTGTACTTTAGAGTACAGTAGTTAAGAGCTTTATAAACCGGCGTTAGCCAGAAAGCTCTTAACTCCTGCTATTTTCAGGCGGCTGGAGTTTTGTCGTTAGAGCTCTAACGCTCACTGCAGAAACGACTCTAAATACCGGCGTTAGAAAGATCCCATTGAAAAGATAGGCTACACAAATGGCGTAGGGGGATCTGCGGTATGGAAAAGTCGCGGCTGTAAAGTGAGCGTTAGACCCTTTAATCACTGACTCCAAATACCAGCGGGCGCCCAAAACCAGCGTTAGGAGCCTCTAACGCTGGTTTTGACGGCTACCGCCGAACTCTAAATCTAGGCCTAAGTGATTATTGTACTTTTGTTGAGCAACTGTTACCCTTGTCCAGCCACACATGTCACCCATTCGGACCAAACAGGGAAGTCCCTTGCAGTTCGTGTGGCTCCGGTGCTCCGGATCCCTACTGCATGGGTGCACCTGGATTGGGGTGCCGGCTCCTGTGCTGTGTAAGTAGGGGTTTTGTGCTATTTGCCTGCCGAGGTCCTGTTAGGAAATGGCCCTGGGACACTGCGCTTCCTCCTTTGTATTGGAAAGCCCCCCGGATGCTTGCCCTGTCACCACCCGCCAGCAAGCTGGACGGCAGGCCACCAAACTCGACCCTGGGACCCAGGTAAGCCACTCTGCCCCGACTCCTAATCTGAACACTGACCAGATCTCCTGGGCATCCACCACTGACTTCGCCCAGGAGACATTAAGAGACCCGACCCTAGCCCCTTACGGTGCCCTGGTAGGGCACTGATTCCATGGGACCATTTTAATTGGGAGAGGGGGCTCCTACACAGGGTCACCGAGAGAGGGCAGTTTCCCAATCGCCAGCTGGTGGTACCTCTGAAATATCGGTACAAGCTGCTGCGTATAGGGCATGACATTCCCCTAGCAGGACATCTAGGAGTCAGTAGGACCCGCTACCGACTGACTCAGACCTTCTTTTGGCCAGGGGTTGCCAGTGATGTTAGGCAGTACTGTAGGACCTGTGATGTTAGGCAGTACTGTAGGACATGTGATGTTTACCAGAGAGTAGGCAAGACAGGAGACCACTCCAAAGCCTCCCTGCACCCTCCCCCCATCGTTGATGAATCCTTCAGCAGGGTAGCTGTAGATATTGTTGGTCCCCTGTCCCATCCCAGCCCCTCCGGGAAAAAGTGTATACTGACAGTGGTAGATTATGCCACCCAGTACCTAGAGGCCATCACACTGTCCAATATCCAGACAGAGATAGTGATGGATGCCCTGCTCCGGATATTTGCCAGGGTGGGTTTTCCCCAGGAAGTGATCTCAGACCAAGAAACTCAGTTCACTGCTGTGCTCACCCGGCAGCTGTGGAGGCTATTTGGGATAAAACCCCTGCAAAGCGCTTCATACCACTCCCAGACTAATGGGTTGTGTGAGAGGTTCAACAGGAACCTAAACCAGTTGCTTAAGATGTTCTTGGCCTCTCGCAAAGACTGGGAAAGGTACCTGCCACACCTCCTGTTTGCATACCGAGAGTTGCCCCATGAATCTACTGGGTTCTTCCCCCTTTGAATTAGTATATGATCAGAGGGTGAGGGGGTGCCTTGACCTATTGAGAGCCCACTGGGAAAAATCCTAGAATTCAGAGACCGACTGAAGGACCTCGCCGAGAGGGTACGAGAGAACCTTCAGGTCGCATAAGGTAGGCAGAAGCGGTGGTATGACCGGAATGCCCGTAAACGGACCCTAGCAATAGGGCAGAAGGTCCTGGCCCTGAAGCCTGTCGAAACAGACAAGCTACAGGCTTCCTGGCAGGGACCCTATCGAGTGGTAGAACAGCTGAATGACACAACCTATCTGGTAGCCAAAAGCTCAGGTGACCGGGTCCGATGGCCTTTCATGTGAACATGTTGAAAATATACCAGGAAAGGGCAGAGGACGTAGCCGCCATATGTGCCCCAGCCATGGAGGACTCAGAGAGTCTTCCCATGCTGTAGCTCCCAGGGCAAAATAGGATGCCCCCAGGCATTGGTGACATACAGTTATACGAGAGCCTAGGGACTATTCAGAGGGAGCAAGTCAGACAGGTGCTGGGGACAGGAGGGACATGTTCTCCACTACACCTGGGTACATCACAGTAACGGTGCACCGAGTAAAGACACCGGGACAGGCGCCCTTGTGACAGCCGGCGTATCGGATCCCTGAGGCAGTTAGGGAAAATATGCGCAGCGGACTCAGGAAGATGTTGGACATGGGTGTTATTGAACCATCCAACAGCCCCTGGGCATCCCCGGTGGTACTGGTGCCCCAACGGCGCGGGACCTTCTGGTTTTGCATAGACTACCGCAGGCTCAATGACAGAACCACGACCAATGCCTACCCTATGCCCCGGGTCGATGACCTTCTAGATCGCATCGCCCGCATCAACTTCCTGACAACTCTAGACCTTTGCAAGGGATACTGGCAGATCCCCCTGGACCCCAGAGGAGTCCATTCCAAAATCGGCTTTCATCACCCCCTTCAACCTATACCAGTTTAAGGTCATGCCGTTTGGGATGAAGAATGCTCTGGCGACCTTCCAGAGGATGGTAGATCACCTCCTGGATGGCCTCCAGGATTATGCCTGAGCATACCTAGATGATATTGTGATCTACAGCGACACCTGGGTGTACCATTTAGGCATCATTCTAGACCACATCAGGGCTGCCGGTCTGACCCTGAAGCCCGACAAATGTATGATAGGACACTCGGAGGTCCAGTACCTTGGACACCGAGTAGGCTGCGGGAAGCAGCGGCCAGAGCCGGCCAAGATTGAAGCAGTAGCAAACTGGGCAACCCCCAAGACCCAAGTCTTAGCTTTCATAGGGGCCGCTGGGTGCTACCGCAAGTTTTTCCCCAACTACAGTGCCCTGGCCAAACCCCTAACCGACCTAACCCAAAAACGGTTGCCCAGACAGGTCCTGTGGTCTCCCGAGTGTGAGGCCGACTTCCAAAGCCTCAAGACGGCCTTGATCTCTGCCCCTATCCTGGCTGCTCCTAACGCAACCAAATGTTTTTGTGTCCATACAGATGCCTTCATGTCCGGGTTGGGAGCAGTGCTGAGCCAGGTGGACGAAGAAGGGCACAACCACCCTGCAACCTCTATCATTAGGATTTTGTTACCCAGAGAGGTAGGCTACGCGGCGGTGGAGAAGGAATGCCTGGCCCTGGTATGGGCCCTGAAAAAGCTACAACCATACCAGTACGGATCGGCCTTCACCGTTCTCACGGACCACAACCCACTGGTTTAGCTCAACCGAGTTGCTGGGGACAATGGACGCCTGTTGTGGTGGAGTTTAGCCTTGCAGCCCTTAAACTTCACTATCCAATATCGGTTGTGAAAAGTCAATGAGAATGCCGACAGACTGTTCCTGGCAAACTGAAATGGGATAGCTCCCGGGACAGCCCCAGGCCGACCTGTGCGTAGATCTAGCCGGGTCTGCCGGACTTTTCAGGGGGGAGCACTGTCACTGATACCAGGCCAGCAAGGCTAAAACCCCACCCCCTACTCCCCAGCCACTTCATTTTCACACCGGATTTGGCCCTTTTAGGGCATTTGTGATCTCCCAGACTCTTGGTTTTGCTTGTTCTGTGATCTGTACATCCTCACAAAAGAGCTGATCTCTGACCGTCTAACCTCTTCATGGCTGGCCAGGCTCCTGGAACTACCGGATGGCGCCTCCCTGAATACCCTGAATACCTGCTGACCTTCACCCCAGGCAGCTCTAGCGCCCTGTACCCCAGAGCTCTGTTTTTTGGGGGGTTGGTGCCCCCTAGGGTGGGCAAGAGGTGGGATGATTGCCGGAGGGGAGTTCCAGACCCCCTACAACTCCTTACCATGGCTTTCCTAATGTTAATTTGATCACCCGTAGCTCCGGCCCCAATGGCCGTCTGTGAGGAAGCTGAAGTTTGTGGGTCATTGGCCCTTCCAACAGGACAATGATCCCAAGCATACCTTAAATTCCACCAAGGCTTGGTTGCAGAAGAAGTCCTGGAAGATTCTTCAGTCACCTGACTTGAACCCCATAGAAAATCTCTGGTGGGATTTGGAGAAGGCTTTTGCAGCATGCAAACCCAAGAATATGAACTGAACTGGAGGCCATTACTCATGAGGAAAGGGGCTAAGATTCCTCAGTAACACTGGCAGAAGCTGATGTTTGGTTATGCATCTTGTTTGCAGCAGGTTTTCACAGCAATATGGTGCTCTACTAAGTACTAAAGATGCTTGCCATGAAGGGGTTGAATAATTTTGAGACTGCAGAATTCATTAAAAGTTGCATTTTCAGTTGAATTTGGGGAAACCACGTGAAGCATTTGTTGTGTTAAGCTATTTCAATTGCTTTTGTTTGATTTGTTCATTGCAAACAGCTGAAAGTCTGTAAATTGTGATAAAAAACTTGATTTGCAATGGGGGTTGAATAATTTTGATTACAACTGTAAAAAAGTATCTGTTGATTGCACTTATGTATATGATAAGTCCTGCCTTTAAAGTGATTGTAAACTTTCATGAATCAGTGCTTTGTTTTTAAAAATACTATTTTCAAAACAGGGGCACTTTCATTCATGCAGAATATAAAGGTTTTTCAAAATATGCTGCAATGTAAACTTTAATGAATGAAAGTGCCCCTGTTTTTAATAGTAATT
Source organism: Bombina bombina (assembly GCF_027579735.1). Lineage (NCBI taxonomy): Eukaryota > Metazoa > Chordata > Amphibia > Anura > Bombinatoridae > Bombina > Bombina bombina. The sequence continues at coordinate 138,387,580 of NC_069500.1, forward strand.
TTAAAAACAGGACACTAAATCATGAAAATTGACATTCACTTTAAGTTTAGCATACTCATATTACTGTGGCTAGTAATGATTAATAGTTTGCTTCAGACAACTGCATTATTGAAGAGATGATAAGTGACATATTAGGCCAGTCACATCTGTTCATATAGAAAATAAGTAAGTAGCAAAATAACTCCCATTCTATTTTACCTACAGTTTATCTGAACACCATGTGACTAAATATCACATATCAATCACATCACAACATATCGATGTTTACTAAATCTACTAATGTAAAAATTACCAATATTAGTTTCTGGTGAGCAGAACCTCCTTTATCATATATCAAGGACTCCTAAATGGTTCTGGGCTGGCTGAAGGAAGCCAGTAAAATGAAATGCTTACCACAGTGGACTGGCTTTTATTACTTTGTTATTGTCAGGTACCGACAATAGTATTTGCCCCTTCTTGTCTTCAGGTTTCGAATTCACAACGGCTATAGAGGTCACCACAAAAACCTAAGGTGTTAGGGGCGGAGAGAGAAATCAAACATGAGCAGCTGAATTGGTTGGATATCTTGCACTCTTCCTGTGCCTCAATGTCAATAGCACCAGATTCTGGTCAGACATACAGTGAAGTTCACCTAGGCACCCGCTGACTACTCCGGCAAGTCAGCAAACCTGGGTGTAATTTCTGAAATGTCTACAGCCCAATTACCTGCATCATCTACTAGTCCCAGGTAATTGGGCTGTAGACATTTCAGGCAGAGCATTGCAGAAGTACCAGCAAGTGTTGAATATATCATGGTGATAATTGATTATAGGTATATGTGCAAATAATGCACTTAGCTCATGTAAATTAGAATATTAATGTAACATTAGATCAGATCTCTGGAAGGGCAGTCACTTTTGTACAATAAAGAAACCTTATAAAACAAATTAATTTTATACTTCATTTATATTTATTTTATGTGTTGAATCCAGTGCCTACATTATTGCCATTCAGTCTGCACGAGGAATTCTCTATTCTTATTTAGATAACTCACTGGAAAAGTCTGGCATCTAGTCTGCAGTTTAAGATCTAAATAGATGTACTGTACCTTATTTAGTTTCTTTGGAAGTAAACTTTTATTTTTGTTTTATGAGTTATTAGTTTGTACACATTTTCATAAATGAAATTAAAGAGCCGAGGGGCTTTGCCAATACATAACTTTTGGTTAAATGTGCTGAGCTGGCAGTCATAACATGTCTATCGAAATGAAACAATGGTTTTTTTACATGGACATTTATCACAGAAAGAAAAATATTTCTCAATTTAGGTAAAGGAAATCTACAAATTAGAAACATGCTGACAGATAAGGAAATAGATTTGAGGAAACCTGACCTTGATCAAGTTGACGCAGATCTTGTTTCATGCAAGGCATGTCCTGTATTGCTGTGGGGGGAAATAAGCAGGTATTGATAAAGATATTGCATATATATTTACATGTATGCTTTGATCAGAAGACTGGGAAATGTCTGACTCTGTGTCATATAAAACTAAAGTTGTACAAGGAATTTGGATACACGTCAACGTGATGTGACGGGTATTAGCACCAGGCTTGAAGGCTTTTTTTTTGGATTAGCACTAGGAAACATTCTTTGCAGTGTACAAATTCATTTGTACTTTATATTATGGAAAGTATAACTGTATCCATGCCTTAAAACTCTGTATTGGAAAGTGCAAATGGAACCTCGCGTGCTCACCTTTTTGTTTTGCCTGTCATGGTAACATAGTTTTTAACCATGCCTTCCTCATACATTTTATGTACGTCTTCAAATATAAATAGTATTTTTTCTTCAAGGTGACTTGGTAACCAAACAAAAAGTCTGTCAAATTTATTTTTTGTTTAACTTAAAGGGGCATGTTTAGTTATGCATAGTAAAGCAACTTTGCAGTATACTTTCATTATTTTTCCCTCTTTTCATGAAATGTAGCTCTGAAAATTGTGGATTCTATATCTTGGAGCCAGAAATGCACGGTGCAGCAGATAACTGTAAAACAGTGCAGTTTTGTGACCGTGGCTAGCCTTGTCTACTTCCAGAAGCAGATTTTATACAAATATTTTTTATACAAATATATATATATTTTTTTTTAAACAAAAATTAATTTTTTTTTTTATTTATTTAAATCAGATTTTTCCTCAAAAAGCATTTTTTTAAAAAAAAAAACTATTTAAATAAAAAAAAGATTTAAAAAATAAAATAAATCCTTCTAAAGATAGTTTCTGTTTAAGATACATTAAACTCTGAAGGTTATTCATCCTGAAATATAGATTAGTTTTTAATTCTATAGCAATATGCTGTATATTCATGGCTGTAATGTTTATTTATTTTTTTTGTAAATTAATACCATTAATCCATTTATAATGTCATGCTCTCCCTGAGGTCTCTGTCAGATTATTTTGAAGATATCCCATATTATTATACATATTATTATTATTATTGGTTTGGAAGTTCTCAATAGCATACCCCTTCTTCACAGCAACAATGTTATAAAATAAAGATATAGAGTTGCGAAATAGACCTTAAAGGGACATATTCCTGAAAGAAAACTTTTGGGTTTCAGATTTTCAGGTTTACTTCTATTATCAAATTTGCTTCATTCTCTTGGTATCCTTTGTTGAAGGAGAGCAATGCTCTACCAGGGCCTAGCTGAACACATTGGGTGAGACAGTGACGAGCAGCTAGCTCACAGTAGTGTATTGCTTCTGAGCCTACCTATGTATGCTATTCAACAATGGATACCAAGAGAACAAAGCAAATTGGATAAGTAAATTGTAAAAAAATAAATGCATGTTCTTTCTGAATCATGAAAGTTTTAATTTTGACTTTACTGTCCCTTTAATGTCCTTGCTACCCTGAAAATCACACAGAATCAACCCATACTAAGTTTCAAGAAGCTCAATAATAGAAGATTTTTTAGATAGGGATAGATCTGCACAAGGACTTAAGTGTGAGGAGGGAGGGGCAAACATTAACAATAAAATATAATATTGTTTTTAATTAAATAAAACTATTTAAATTGTTACTATTAAGGTAATCATTTTTTTTCTCCTTCCAATAACGTACAGCTGAAAAGTTGGTCACATTTGAATGATTAAGCTATTAAACTGGTGATAGTTCACTGTCCCAATAATTTCACTTATTTCAATAATCTATATATGCATATCTAATGATAACCAAATCAGTAATGGTCTGATATAACTGGAAAAATAATCTGAAAATATATTATTCTAAAAATGAAAACCACAATTTAAATTGGTCATACTGACGCAATCCCAGATTGGCTCCTCAAATAATTAAGTGTTGGTTGGAATTTAGCTATTGAAAGACAATTGTAGTGAACAGGATAATAATCTAGTTTTTAAAATATTTAGACTTTGCTGACATGTTATTCTATAACAACATAACAGGAAGATATTTACAAGTAATGTTATTACAAGGTGTTTCGTGTCCCTTTTTAAAGGTTCAGTAACTTTACAATTCTCCAAATCTCAGTCCGTGTTCAGTTTTATCTTTACACTTGAACCGTTTTTAAAAGTAATAATATTTATATGTATTATTTAATCTTACTTTTAGTAATAGAGCCGTTAGTGGCCGGTACTTCTCCAACCCCTTGATGACATATCTAATGTTGACGGTATAGAGCTATTTTCTTCACCCCACATAAAATTCTTGGAAGGCTTACATTTCCTCCCACTGATGCTCGCTCATGCTGATGTCTGTTCAGAGCGGCTTCCTATCTGAATACAACTTCTTGCAAATGCAAAATTGAAGCATTACTTTCTGAGTTTAATGTACCTTTTAATGAAGCATACAATTTAAGGGATTGTTTGCATCCAGTGCTGCCCCACAAAACGATTGGCTTCCAACTGGCTGCTCTGACTGAATCATGTTGTTGTAGCTGTGGTGGATACATTTGTTTTTTTATTTTTAAACTCAGTTAAAGCTCTTCTCTTTAGCCTCTCTGAGCTTCTCCAGTTTTTATGCTATTGCGTTTGTGAAACGCTAGGATTGACCATTGGAACAAATAAAAGGGACTTTCATTCATGAAGTAAAAAGTACTTCATGGTGAAAGCTCCTTTATTTCAAGCGTTAACCGCACTGAGCTGCTCAGACAGCCCACGGCAGAACGCTGTTTTGCTGAGAGGTGACTTTTTCGCCATGCAGGCGTCTGCTAGAAAGCATGGCTATTTGCTAAGAGGTGGAAACGACACCTCACAGCAAATGGCGTTCTGCCGTGGGCTGCCTGAGCAGCTCAGTGCGACGAACGCTTGAAACAAATAAATGAGCTTTCAGCTTGAAGTATTTTATACTTTATGAATGAAAGTCCCCTTTATTTGTTCCAATGGTCAATCCTAGCGTTTCTCAAACGCTAGGATTGACAATCACTTTAAGTAAGAAAAACAAGCACAATTGAGATTGTATTATATGCATTTTAATAGATACTTATTTTACTTGTTACCTTCCTGCAGAACTTCCGGTCTTATTTAATAGATTTATTTTCATAGATAAAAATTCATAAACAATACTATATTCCTGCACTGCTTTGTTGAAAGTTCATGAAGAATTTCATTGTTCAAAAATTCTCACATTTCTTACAAATATGTTAAAAAGTAAAACAATTTGTTCACAAAAGTACAAGCAATTAAATTAAGTCATAATTATACAGTTTACCAACCCTAGTCTACTTCCTGTTTTATTACATATTGCATTGACATCCATTTTCTTTTTAAAAGCACATCACAGTCAGTCAACACTATGTAGCAATTTAGCAAAGCTGCCACGAGAGGGACATCAAAGACAAAGGTCCAAACCTCCAGTGTTTATGATATGCTGCTGAGTGACATGTCAGCCTTCCGGCCTACTATGCATCATGCCCCATTTGATGTATCCAGAGCATAGGAAGAAAAACTAATTCATTCTGTGTAACTGCTGACTGGCATATAATGCACAGGATTAATGTGTCATGTCATTTCAATGCACATATGTCTAAGGCTTCTAGTTTATCCTGGAATGCACCTTTACAAAGCTGGTTTTCTCTTTTATCGCCTACAAATGTGACATATGCAAAGCGATCCTAAGTGCTTGGATAACTCATGTGGTTTGTGCTTTTTTTTTAATATATAAAAATTATTTATAACTTCCTTAGTCATTTTATTAATCCTTGTATTAATGTATGTTACTTTTTCACGTGTAACAGTTGTCATCCATTTTTGCCAGCAGATGATAAATATAAGGGACTTTCATGATTTAGAGAGTGTACAGTTCTTAAAAAAATAAAATAAAAACACTTTCCAGTTTGCTTCAAATGATACTTTGCTGAAACTTAGCTCTTTTCTCCAACATAGGTGTGTCCGGTCCACGGCGTCATCCTTACTTGTGGGATATTCTCTTCCCCAACAGGAAATGGCAAAGAGCCCAGCAAAGCTGGTCACATGATCCCTCCTAGGCTCCGCCTACCCCAGTCATTCTCTTTGCCGTTGTACAAGCAACATCTCCACGGAGATGGCTTAGAGTTTTTTAGTGTTTAACTGTAGTTTTTCATTATTCAATCAAGAGTTTGTTATTTTCAAATAGTGCTGGTACGTACTATTTACTCAGAAACAGAAAAGAGATGAAGAATTCTGTTTGTATGAGGAAAATGATTTTAGCAACCGTAACTAAAATCCATGGCTGTTCCACACAGGACTGTTGAGAGCAATTAACTTCAGTTGGGGGAACAGTTTGCAGTCCTTTGCTGCTTGAGGTATGACACATTCTAACAAGACGATGTAATGCTGGAAGCTGTCATTTTCCCTATGGGATCCGGTAAGCCATGTTTATTACGATTGTAAATAAGGGCTTCACAAGGGCTTATTTAGACTGTAGACTTTTTTTGGGCTAAATCGATTGATTTTAACACTTATTTAGCCTTGAGGAATCATTTATTCTGGGTATTTTGATATAATAATATCGGCAGGCACTGTTTTAGACACCTTATTCTTTAGGGCTTTCCCAAAGCATAGGCAGAGTCTCATTTTCGCGCCGGTGTTGCGCACTTGTTTTTGAGAGGCATGGCATGCAGTCGCATGTGAGAGGAGCTCTGATACTTATAAAAGACTTCTGAAGGCGTCATTTGGTATCGTATTCCCCTTTGGGTTTGGTTGGGTCTCAGCAAAGCAGATACCAGGGACTGTAAAGGGGTTAAAGCTTAAAACGGCTCCGGTTCCGTTATTTTAAGGGTTAAAGCTTCCAAAATTGGTGTGCAATATTTTCAAGGCTTTAAGACACTGTGGTGAAAGTTTGGTGAATTTTGAACAATTCCTTCATGTTTTTTCGCAATTGCAGTAATAAAGTGTGTTCAGTTTAAAATTTAAAGTGACAGTAACGGTTTTATTTTAAAACGTTTTTTGTACTTTCTTATCAAGTTTATGCCTGTTTAACATGTCTGAACTACCAGATAGACTGTGTTCTGAATGTGGGGAAGCCAGAATTCCTATTCATTTAAATAAATGTGATTTATGTGATAATGACAATGATGCCCAAGATGATTCCTCAAGTGAGGGGAGTAAGCATGGTACTGCATCATTCCCTCCTTCGTCTACACGAGTCTTGCCCACTCAGGAGGCCCCTAGTACATCTAGCGCGCCAATACTCCTTACTATGCAACAATTAACGGCTGTAATGGATAATTCTGTCAAAAACATTTTAGCCAAAATGAACCCTTGTCAGCGTAAGCGTGGATGCTCTGTTTTAGTTACTGAAGAGCATGACGACGCTGATATTAATATCTCTGAAGGGCCCCTAACCCAATCTGAGGGGGCCAGGGAGGTTTTGTCTGAGGGAGAAATTACTGATTTAGGGAACATTTCTCAGCAGGCTGAATCTGATGTGATTACATTTAAATTTAAATTGGAACATCTCCGCATTTTGCTTAAGGAGGTATTATCCACTCTGGATGATTGTGAAAATTTGGTCATCCCAGAGAAACTATGTAAAATGGACAAGTTCCTAGAGGTGCCGGGGCTCCCAGAAGCTTTTCCTATACCCAAGCGGGTGGCGGACATTGTTAATAAAGAATGGGAAAGGCCCGGTATTCCTTTCGTCCCTCCCCCCATATTTAAAAAATTGTTTCCTATGGTCGACCCCAGAAAGGACTTATGGCAGTCAGTCCCCAAGGTCGAGGGAGCGGTTTCTACTTTAAACAAACGCACCACTATTCCCATAGAGGATAGTTGTGCTTTCAAAGATCCTATGGATAAAAAATTAGAAGGTTTGCTTAAAAAGATGTTTGTTCAGCAGGGTTACCTTCTACAACCCATTTCATGCATTGTCCCTGTCACTACAGCTGCATATTTCTGGTTTGATGAACTGATTAAGGTGCTCGATAGTGACTCTCCTCCTTATGAGGAGATTATGGACAGAATCAATGCTCTCAAATTGGCTAATTCTTTCACTCTAGACGCCTCTTTGCAATTGGCTAAGTTAGCGGCTAAGAATTCTGGGTTTGCTATTGTGGCGCGCAGAGCGCTTTGGTTGAAATCTTGGTCGGCTGATGCGTCTTCCAAGAACAAGCTACTAAACATTCCTTTCAAGGGGAAAACGCTGTTTGGTCCTGACTTGAAAGAGATTATCTCTGATATCACTGGGGGTAAGGGCCACGCCCTTCCTCAGGATCGGCCTTTCAAGGCAAAAAATAGACCTAATTTTCGTCCCTTTCGTAAAAACGGACCAGCCCAAGGTGCTACGTCCTCTAAGCAAGAGGGTAATACTTCTCAGGCCAAGCCAGCTTGGAGACCAATGCAAGGCTGGAACAAGGGAAAGCAGGCCAAGAAACCTGCCACTGCTACCAAGACAGCATGAAATATTGGCCCCCGATCCGGGACCGGATCTGGTGGGGGGCAGACTCTCTCTCTTCGCTCAGGCTTGGGCAAGAGATGTTCTGGATCCTTGGGCGCTAGAAATAGTCTCCCAGGGTTATCTTCTGGAATTCAAGGGACTTCCCCCAAGGGGGAGGTTCCACAGGTCTCAGTTGTCTTCAGACCACATAAAAAGACAGGCGTTCTTACATTGTGTAGAAGACCTGTTAAAAATGGGAGTGATTCATCCTGTTCCATTAAGAGAACAAGGGATGGGGTTCTACTCCAATCTGTTCATAGTTCCCAAAAAAGAGGGAACGTTCAGACCAATCCTAGATCTCAAGATCTTAAACAAATTTCTCAAAGTCCCATCGTTCAAGATGGAAACCATTCGAACTATCCTTCCTTCCATCCAGGAAGGTCAATTCATGACCACGGTGGATTTAAAGGATGCGTATCTACATATTCCTATCCACAAGGAACATCATCGGTTCCTAAGGTTTGCATTCCTGGACAAACATTACCAGTTCGTGGTGCTTCCTTTCGGATTAGCCACTGCTCCAAGGATTTTCACAAAGGTACTAGGGTCCCTTCTAGCGGTGCTAAGACCAAGGGGCATTGCAGTAGTACCCTACCTGGACGACATTCTGATTCAAGCGTCGTCCCTCCCTCGAGCAAAGGCTCACACGGACATCGTCCTGGCCTTTCTCAGATCTCACGGCTGGAAAGTGAACGTGGAAAAGAGTTCTCTATCCCCGTCAACAAGGGTTCCCTTCTTGGGAACAATTATAGATTCCTCAGAAATGAGGATTTTTCTAACAGAGGCCAGAATAACAAAGCTTCTGGACTCTTGTCGGATACTTCATTCCGTTCCTCTTCCTTCCGTAGCTCAGTGCATGGAAGTGATCGGGTTGATGGTAGCGGCAATGGACATAGTTCCTTTTGCGCGCATTCATCTAAGACCATTACAACTGTGCATGCTCAGTCAGTGGAATGGGGACTATACAGACTTGTCTCCAAAGATACAAGTAAATCAGAGGACCAGAGACTCACTCCGTTGGTGGCTGTCCCTGGACAACCTGTCACAAGGGATGACATTCCGCAGACCAGAGTGGGTCATTGTCACGACCGACGCCAGTCTGACGGGCTGGGGCGCGGTCTGGGGATCCCTGAAAGCTCAGGGTCTTTGGTCTCGGGAAGAATCTCTTCTACCGATAAATATTCTGGAACTGAGAGCGATATTCAATGCTCTCAAGGCTTGGCCTCAGCTAGCGAGGACCAAGTTCATACGGTTTCAATCAGACAACATGACGACTGTTGCGTACATCAACCATCAGGGGGGAACAAGGAGTTCCCTAGCGATGGAGGAAGTGACCAAGATTATTCTATGGGCGGAGTCTCACTCCTGCCACCTGTCTGCTATCCACATCCCGGGAGTGGAAAATTGGGAAGCGGATTTTCTGAGTCGTCAGACATTGCATCCGGGGGAGTGGGAACTCCATCCGGAAATCTTTGCCCTAGTCACTCAGCTGTGGGGCATTCCAGACATGGATCTAATGGCCTCTCGTCAGAACTTCAAAGTTCCCTGTTACGGGTCCAGATCCAGGGATCCCAAGGCGGCTCTAGTGGATGCACTAGTAGCACCTTGGACCTTCAAACTAGCTTATGTGTTTCCGCCGTTTCCTCTCATTCCCAGGCTGGTAGCCAGGATCAATCAGGAGAGGGCGTCGGTGATCTTGATAGCTCCTGCGTGGCCACGCAGGACTTGGTATGCAGATCTGGTGAATATGTCATCGGCTCCACCTTGGAAGCTACCTTTGAGACGAGACCTTCTTGTTCAGGGTCCGTTCGAACATCCGAATCTGGTTTCACTCCAGCTGACTGCCTGGAGATTGAACGCTTGATTTTATCGAAGCGAGGTTTCTCAGATTCTGTTATCGATACTCTTGTTCAGGCCAGAAAGCCTGTAACTAGAAAGATTTACCACAAAATTTGGAAAAAATATATCTGTTGGTGTGAATCTAAAGGATTCCCTTGGGACAAGGTTAAGATTCCTAGGATTCTATCCTTCCTTCAAGAAGGATTGGAAAAAGGATTATCGGCAAGTTCCCTGAAGGGACAGATTTCTGCCTTGTCGGTGTTACTTCACAAAAAGCTGGCAGCTGTGCCAGATGTTCAAGCCTTTGTTCAGGCTTTGGTTAGAATTAAGCCTGTTTACAAACCTTTGACTCCTCCTTGGAGTCTCAATTTAGTTCTTTCAGTTCTTCAGGGGGTTCCGTTTGAACCCTTACATTCCGTTGATATTAAGTTATTATCTTGGAAAGTTTTGTTTTAGTTGCAATTTCTTCTGCTAGAAGAGTTTCAGAATTATCTGCTCTGCAGTGTTCCCCTCCTTATCTGGTGTTCCATGCAGATAAGGTGGTTTTACGTACTAAACCTGGTTTTCTTCCGAAAGTTGTTTCTAACAAAAACATTAACCAGGAGATTATCGTGCCTTCTCTGTGTCCGAAACCAGTTTCAAAGAAGGAACGTTTGTTGCACAATTTGGATGTTGTTCGCGCTCTAAAATTCTATTTAGATGCTACAAAGGATTTTAGACAAACATCTTCCTTGTTTGTTGTTTATTCAGGTAAAAGGAGAGGTCAAAAAGCAACTTCTACCTCTCTCTCTTTTTGGATTAAAAGCATCATCAGATTGGCTTACGAGACTGCCGGACGGCAGCCTCCCGAAAGAATCACAGCTCATTCCACTAGGGCTGTGGCTTCCACATGGGCCTTCAAGAACGAGGCTTCTGTTGATAAGATATGTAGGGCAGCGACTTGGTCTTCACTGCACACTTTTACCAAATTTTACAAGTTTGATACTTTTGCTTCTTCTGAGGCTATTTTTGGGAGAAAGGTTTTGCAAGCCGTGGTGCCTTCCATTTAGGTGACCTGATTTGCTCCCTCCCTTCATCCGTGTCCTAAAGCTTTGGTATTGGTTCCCACAAGTAAGGATGACGCCGTGGACCGGACACACCTATGTTGGAGAAAACAGAATTTATGTTTACCTGATAAATTTCTTTCTCCAACGGTGTGTCCGGTCCACGGCCCGCCCTGGTTTTTTTAATCAGGTCTGATAATTTATTTTCTTTAACTACAGTCACCACGGTACCATATGGTTTCTCCTATGCTAATATTCCTCCTTAACGTCGGTCGAATGACTGGGGTAGGCGGAGCCTAGGAGGGATCATGTGACCAGCTTTGCTGGGCTCTTTGCCATTTCCTGTTGGGGAAGAGAATATCCCACAAGTAAGGATGACGCCGTGGACCGGACACACCGTTGGAGAAAGAAATTTATCAGGTAAACATAAATTCTGTTTTCCTTGAGAATATACTGACTTAAAAAATAGATGATCATGATACCTTTAACTGTTTCTTTCATGTTTTAATCAAAAGTCATTACAATTATGGTGGAGATTAGTCTGAGATTAAAATCCTCCATGTCTCAAACGTAAATCAATATAAATTGTTGGATAGGAAATTAGCACATCTAGGGAAGTATCCCCGCTTGCTTTTACCCAGTAACACTCAATATACACTGTTACTAATGCACAAGAGGATTCTGGGTAAGATATGCAAATTAGATATCCAACATCTCAGATTTTTTGCTTCATACTGTGTTAACACACAGTGATTCCCTAACAGGGTAAAAGCAAGCGGGGATACTTGCCTATATGTGCTAATTTCCTATGCAACAATTTATATTGATTTTCATGTTTTAGATAGAGCAATGGTTTTCAAACCTGTCCTCAGACCTCCCTAACAGGCCAGATTTTTTAGGATTACCTTGGATGAGAGCAGGTAAATTAACTGTTTCTTTCCTAAGATATGGTGAGTTAACGGGATCATCAATTACTGTTGGGAATATCACTCCTGGCCAGCAGGAGGAGGCAAAGAGCAAAAACAGCAAAGCTGTTAAGTATCACTTCCCTTCCCACAATCCCCAGTCATTCTCTTTGCCTTCTGTGCAAGGAGGAGGTGAAGTTTAGGTGTCTGTTAAAAAATGTCTTCTATCAAGATTTTATTATTTTGAAAGCCTGAGCAGGTTTTTTCTGATCTTTCCTGACAAGCTGGGTCTAGCTGTACTCCACGTTAGTCTCTTCAGTAGGGCTGTGGTAGCTTTCAAGCAGTTAGGAACTTGTGGCGTGGGCCTCACTGCATTTTCCTAACATTTTGCTGCCCTCAAATAGAATGCCAGAGTAGGTTTACTCTGTTCCTTCTTTTGTCCACAGGTCTCTGTGAGGAGTGGCTTCCTCTCATGCCAGGTAAGCTGTCCTCCTGCCGGACAGTCAAAGGTGCAGGTAAGTGCCATTTTTTATTTCTTATGGAAAGCTCTGGCACTACAGCAGTTTCAAACTGCACCATGTATGGTACTTGTTATATTCCTGAGAGTCAGGATATTTAAAGCAGGAAGCAGGGCACTGCGCGGCGGTAAAATAGATTGGGGGCTCAGTTTGTTAGACTGTTTTTTGATTGTCGTTTACTTTTATTTTGGGGGACAACAGAGAGGAGCTAGTATAATATAGCCGTTTATATGAGATGACTAAGTGCGGCATTGATACGGCCGACGGGACCGCCTATGTCGTCACTAGGAGAGGCGGATCCTTTCGTTTTCGGCTGGGGATTCTCAGCGCGCACTTTTACTTCTCTCGCAGTTTTTCATAGATCCCTGTGTAACGGTTTCCACCGATATTTAGTGTGGAGCTGCTCTGGTCACCCCTTCTACTTTGCTTTCAGGCTAGCGTTGCAGTAAGGAGCAGGTAGGCATCTCAGCTTAGCGCTTAGGTGTAGAGGCTGCATAAGAGGTTAATTTCTAAAAAATAAATAAATTTGGGTTTGTAATTTTTGCTTAGGGTATCGATTTTATTTGGTTACTTAGGCTGTTGTATATTCTGTTAAAGGAATCAATCTTAAAGAGACAGTATCAAGTTTAAATATTTTTTTATTTTTTTTGTGTGTGTGATATTTCATTGCAAAATGGACCTAGAGTCTATGCCTTCTATAGAGTGCAAACTTTGCTTGAATACCCAAGTTGAACCCTCCTTTTTGTAGTTCTTGTATTGAAAGAACTTTAATGTACAAAGATAGACTTTTTGTTTCTGAGCCACCATTCTCTCAGGTTGATGCTGTTCAGGCAATGCCACAGCCTCCCCCTCAAGCGTACCAAACTTTATTATTGTCACATGCAGTGCCCTGCGGTTCCTCACAATCTCCTGATGGCGTGTATTTGAAGGCTGAAATTGCTGCCCAGGTATCCTCGGCTGTATCTGAGGCGCTAGCTGCCATCCCCATGCTTCAGGAGAGACGTAAGAGGACAATGAGAGAATCAGATAGGTTTCTGATCCAGTTTAGGCTTACCAAGTTGCTCTTTCACATAAGTCGGAAGAGGAGGATATTTCGGTAGACTCTGAGGGTGCAATCTCAGATTCGGATAGTATAATTTCTTCTGATGCTGAAGTGGTTTCCTTCAGATTCAAGCTTGAACACTTTCGTGTTTTGTTAAAGGAGGTTTTGGCTACTTTGGACGACTCCGATACTCCTGTCATTGTCAGCCCTAAGAAATCTAGCAAGTTAAATAGATACTTTGATGTACCCTCTCCTGGGGAAGGTGTTTCCAGTGCCAGACCATGCTACAGAGATTATTGCCCGGGAATGGGAGAGAGCGGGAATTCCTTTTTCTCCCTTTCCTGTCTTTAGGAAGATGTTCCCGGTGGCTGACTCCATTAAGGAGTTGTGGCAGACAATCCCCAAGGTGAAGAGACGATTTCTACACTGGCCAAGAGGATTATTATTCCTATTGAGGATAGTTGCTCTTTCAAGGACCCTATGAATAAGAAGCTGGAGGCTTTCTTAAAGAAGATGTATATTCATCAGGGTTTACAATGGCAACCGGTGGTGTGTATTGCTACAGTGCGGTTTGTCTGAGTCCCTACAAGCAGAGACCCCTTTGGAGGAGATACAGGATAGGATAAAGGCTCTTAAGTTAGCCAATTCCTTTATTACTGACGCTTCTTTGCAGGTCATTAAGCTGGGGGCCAAAATATCTGGTTTTGCAATTTTGGCGCGTAGAGCGCTATGGCTAAAATCTTGGTCAGCGGATGTTTCTTCTAAATCTAAGCTTTTGGCGATTCCTTACAAAGGAAAGACCTTAATTGGGCCGGGTTTGGCAGAAATTATTTCCGATATCACGGGTGGTAAAGGATCTTTTCTGCCTCAAGATAAGAAGAACAAATCAAAAGGACGTCAGAATAATTTTCGTTACTTTCGTAATTTCAGAGGTAAGTCTTCCCCCTCATCTACCAAGCAGGGTCAGTCCAAGCCGTCTTGGAAGCCCAGTCAGTCTTGGAACAAGGTGGAAGCAATCTAAGAAACCCACAGCTGAATCTAAGTCGGCATGAAGGGTCTGCCCCCGATCCTGGATCGGATCAAGTGGGGGCAGGCTCTCTGTTTTCTCAAGCTTGGGAACGAGATGTCCCAGACCAGTGGGCTGTGGGCATAATAGTATCCCAGGGTTAGAATTCAAGACCTTTCCTACCAGGGGCAGATTCCACCTCTCAAAATTATCTGTAGATCAGATAAAAGGAGGCGTTCTTGAAATGTGTACAGGATCTTTCCCTCCTGGGAGTAATTGTTCCAGTCCCAATACAGGAACAGGGTCTTGGGTTCTACTCTAACCTGTTCATGGTGCCCAAAAAAGAGGGAACTTTCAGGCTTATTCTAGATCTAAAGTTGCTCAACAAATTTCTCACAGTGCCGTCCTTCACAATGGAGACTATCCATTCCATTCTTCCTCTGGTTCAAGAGGGTCAATTCATGATTACCATAGACCTGAAGGATGCGTACCTGCATGTTCCCATTCACAGGAATCATCACAAATTTCTGAGATTTGCCTATCTGGACAAACACTTTTAATTTGTAGCACTTCCTTTTGGCCTCGGCCCAGCTCCCAGAATTTTCTCAAAGGTCCTGGGAGCTCTGTTGGCAGTAATTCGGCCCCAGGGAATTACAGTGGCACCTTATCTGGACGACATTCTGGTTCAAGCGCCATCTTTTCACCTAGCAAAATCTCACACAGAGACCTTGTTCCCACGGATGGAAGGTGAATTTGTAAAAAAGTTCCCTTATTCCGGTTACAAGGGTGTTTTTTTTTTAGGAACCATTATCCATTTCCTATCAATGAAAATTTTTCTGACAGAGGTCAGAAAAGCCAAGATTCTTTCCTCTTGCCTATCCCTACAGTCTGCTGTACAGCCATCAGTGGCTCAATGTATGGAGGTAATTGGTTTGATAGTGGCTTCCATGGACATAGTTCCCTTTGCTCGATTCCATTTGAGAGCTCAGCAGTTATGCATGCTCAGCCATTGGAATGGGGATTATGCAGACCTGTCTCAGAAGATAGTTTGGATCAATCAACAAGAGACTCTCTGCAGTGGTGGCTGTCTAAAGAATATCTGTCCAAGGGGACATGCTTTCAGAGACCCTCATGGGTGATTGTGACCACGGACACCAGCCTGATGGGCAGGGAGCAGTCTGGGACTCGTTAAAGGTGCAGGGATTTTGGTCTCAGGAGGAATCTGCTCTCCCCATAAACATATTGGAGTTGAGATGCTTTGATGGCTTGGCCTTAACTGTCTTTAGCCCAGTTTATCAGGTTTCAGTCAGACAACATAACATCAGTGGCTTACATCAACCACCAGGGGGAGCTCAGAGTTCCTTAGCCATGAAGGAGGTGGTGCAAATCATTCAGTGGGTGGAGGCTCACAATTGCTGTCTATCTGCCATCTACATTCGAGGAGTGGACAATTGGGAAGTAGATTTCCTGAGCAGACAGACTTTCCATCCCAGGGAGTGGGAACACCATCCGAAAGTGTTCTCCAGGTTATCAGCCAAATGGGGTTACCAGATTTGGATTTGATGGCGTCTCGTCAGAACGCCAAGCTTCCAAAGTAGGGTTCAAGGTCGAGAGACCCTCAGGCCTTTGTGATAGATGCTCTAGCAGTTACTTGGAACTTCAGGTTGGCATATCTGTTCCCTCCATTTGCTCTTCTTCCACGAGTCATTGCTCGGATCAAGCAGGAGAGAGCGTCAGTGATTCTAATACCTCCTGCGTGGCCTCGCAGGATCTGGTATGCAGATCTAATGGAAAATGTCATCTCTACCTCTGTGGAGCCTTTCTCTGACCATCTACTTCAGGGGCCCTTTTTTCATCCAAATCTTTTTTTCACTGAAGCTGACTGCTTGGAGATTGAACGCTTGATTTTAGCTAAGCGTGGCTTTTCTGAGTCATTGAGACCATGATTCAGGCTCGTAAGCCTGTCAAAATTTTTTTTTTACCATAAGATATGGCGTAAATATCTTTATTTGTGTGAGTCTAAGGAATATTCTTGTAGTTGGGTCAGGATTTCAAGAATTTTGTCTTTTCTCCATGAAGGCCTTGAGAAGGGTATGTCTGTCAGTACCCTGAAGGATTAGATCTCTGCATTATCTATTTTGCTGCACAAGCGTCTGGCGGACGTGCCAGATGTGCAATCCGTTAGTCAGACCTTGGTCAGAATCAGGCCTGTGTTTAAATCTGTTGGTCCACCTTGGAGTTTAAATCTTGTTCTTAAATTTTTGCAACAGGCTCAGTTTGAGCCAATGCATTTTTTAGATATTAAGTTGTTATCTTGGAAGATTTTGATTCTTACTGCTATCTCTTCTGCTCGGAGAGTTTCGGAACTCTCAGCTTTGCAGTGTGATTTGCCTTATCTCATATTTCATGCAGATAAGGCAGTTCTTCGTACCAAGTTTGGTTTTCTTCCTTAGGTTGTTTCGGATAGAAATATTAATCAGGGAATTGTTATTCCTTCTTTCTGTCTTAATCCTTCTCATAAGGAACGTTTGTTGCACAACTTAGATGTTGTGTGGGCTCTTAAATTCTATTTGCAGACGACTAAAGACTTTTGTCGGTCTTCTGCATTTTTTGTCTGCTTTTCTGGGAAACACAAAGGTCAGAAAGCTACTGCCACTTCTCTTTCTCTCTGATTGAGAAGTATTATTCGTTTGACATATGAGATTGCTGGACAGCAGCCCCCTTAAATAATTACAGCTCATTCCACTAGGGCTGTTTCTTCTTCTTGGGCCTTCAAGAATGAGGCCTCTGTAGAACAGATTTGCGACTTGGTGCTCTTTGCACACTTTTTCTAAATTTTATAAATTTGCCTCGGCTGAGGCTTCTTTTGGGAGAAAGGTGCTTCAAGCGGTGGTGCCCTCTGTTTAGGTTCCCTGTCTTGTCCCTCCCTAATCATCTGTGTCCTCTGGCTTGGGTATTGATTCCCAACAGTAATTGATGTATCAGGTAAGCATACATTTTGTTTTACTAATCAGCTGATTAGGTCTCCTGTGCTCTAGTTCTGATATCCTGAAAGTCTTAAAAAAGTGTTTAAGCAGAGCGCTGGTTAATAAAGAGGATACCACACAACTTACGAGAGAGAAAAGATCCTTCTGTCTTTTCAAAATGTAGTAAGAATTGTAGTGATAGTAAGTGCGCTAAAAGAAAGCTAAAGGTATCCAAATGTTAAAACAAATATTAAGTGTATCCAGTATACATATAAAGGAGTTAAAGAATGTGCAAAGTGTATTACGTGTATTAGGATTCTGCAGTCCTATTGACAAAAAGAGGGGGGTGAGGTGGGGGGATGATCTATATAAAATAACAGTGTCCGTGAAAAAATGTAGTGGTATTTGAATATCTTACTTAAGGAAGATGATAGTTAAACGTTCTATCAGTGGTGTACTAATAATAAAAGATAAAATCAAAGTATGTGTCAATAAGCAGTGTGACCATATATTTATGTGATACTAAAGGGTGATATACTATCAGGCAAAATGTTAGTATGTGTTAAAAAGAAACGATGCGTTAAACTAGATACAAAATTGTGAGGAGGACTTAAATATATCTAAAAAATTCCCTTGCAGCCTTAATCGTATAATAAAAATATTTTATTTTACACAATCGCTATCCCCAAGGCAGAACATGCAGTGATCTGAGATGTCATCGCAGAAAATGCAGCATGTCTGCAGAAAGAACAGGATACATGCAGGAATTGTTAGCGATTTAACTTTTCAGTGCTGCTCCACATTAGACTGTTCTCTTCAAACAGAGCTGTTCTCTGGCTGCACTGTCTGTGTAAGTTTTCTTTATCACAGTTCATCCCGTGCAAAGTACTGTTTTAAGTAAACAGTGAAATATGCAGTAGCGGTGCAAAGCAGTAGTGCATTGATTGATTGATTGGCTCTCAGAGATTGTTTCAAGCCCATCCTCAAGCCTTTAACTGTCTGCAAAGCTGTTTTCTTTCATGTAATTAACAAGAGTCCATGAGCTAGTGACGTATGGGATATACATTCCTACCAGGAGGGGCAAAGTTTCCCAAACCTTAAAATGCCTATAAATACACCCCTCACCACACCCACAAATCAGTTTTTACAAACTTTGCCTCCAAGGGAGGTGGTGAAGTAAGTTTGTGCTAGATTCTACGTTGATATGCGCTCCGCAGCAAGTTGGAGCCCGGTTTTCCTCTCAGCGTGCAGTGAATGTCAGAGGGATGTGAGGAGAGTATTGCCTATTGAATGCAGTGATCTCCTTCTACGGGGTCTATTTCATAAGGTTCTCTGTTATCGGTCGTAGAGATTCATCTCTTACCTCCCTTTTCAGATCGACGATATACTCTTATATTTACCATTTCCTCTACTGATTCTCGTTTCAGTACTGGTTTGGCTTTCTACAAACATGTAGATGAGTGTCCTGGGGTAAGTAAGTCTTATTTTCTGTGACACTCTAAGCTATGGTTGGGCACTTTATTTATAAAGTTCTAAATATATGTATTCAAACATTTATTTGCCTTGACTCAGAATGTTCAACTTTCCTTATTTCCAGACAGTCAGTTTCATATTTGGGATTATGCTTTAATTATCATATTTTTTCTTACCTCAAAAATTTGACTTTTTCCCTGTGGGCTGTTAGGCTCGCGGGGGCTGAAAATGCTTCATTTTATTGCGTCATTTTTGGCGCGGGACTTTTTTGGCGCAAAAATTCATTTCCGTTTCCGGCGTCATACGTGTCGCCGGAAGTTGCGTCATTTTTTTGACGTTATTTTGCGCCAAAAATGTCGGCGTTCCGGAGGTTGCGTCATTTTTGGCGCAAAAAGCATTTAGGCGCCAAATATGTGGGCGTCTTTTTTGGCGCCAAAAAATATGGGCGTCGCTTTTGTCTCCACATTATTTCAGTCTCATTTTTCATTTGCTTCTGGTTGCTAGAAGCTTGATGTTTGGCATTTTTTTCCCATTCCTGAAACTGTCTTATAAGGAATTTGATCTATTTTGCTTTATATGTTGTTTTTTCTCTTACATATTGCAAGATGTCTCACGTTGCATCTGAGCCAGAAGATACTACAGGAAAACCTCTGCCTGCTGGATCTACCAAAGCTAAGTGTATCTGCTGTAAACTTTTGTAGCTATTCCTCCAGCTGTTGTTTGTATTAAATGTCATGACAAACTTGTTAATGCAGATAATATTTCCTTTAGTGATGTACCATTGCCTGTTGCAGTTCCCTCAACATCTAAGGTGCAGAATGTTCCTGATAACATAAGAGATTTTGTTTCTGAATCCATAAAGAAGGCTTTGTCTGTTATTTCTCCTTCTAGTAAACGTAAAAAGTCTTTTAAATCTTCTCTCTCTACAGATGAATTTTTAAATGAACACCATCATTCTGATTCTTTGGACTCTTCTGGTTCAGAGGATTCTGTCTCAGAGATTGATGCTGATAAATCTTCATATTTATTTAAGATGGAATTTATTCGCTCTTTACTTAAAGAAGTACTAATTGCTTTAGAAATAGAGGATTCTAGTCCTCTTGATACTAATTCTATACGTTTAGATAAGGTTTTTAAAGCTCCTGCGGTTATTCCAGAAGTCTTTCCTGTTCCTAATGCTATTTCTGCAGTAATTGCTAAGGAATGGGATAGATTGGGTAATTCATTTACTCCTTCTAAACGTTTTAAGCAATTATATCCTGTTCCGCCTGACAGGTTAGATTTTGGGACAAAATCCCTAAAGTTGATGGGGCTATTTCTACCCTTGCTAAACGTACTACCATTCCTACATCAGATGGTAACCTCGTTTAAGGATCCTTTAGATAGAAAAATTGAATCATTTTCTAAGAAAAGCTTATCTATGTTCAGGTAATCTTCTTAGACCTGCTATATCATTGGCTGATGTTGCTGCAGCTTCAACTTTTTGGTTGGAAACTCTAGCGCAACAAGTAACAAATCGTGATTCTCATGATATTATTATCTTCTCCAGCATGCTAATTATTTCATCTGTGATGCCATTTTTGATATTATTAGAGTTGATGTTAGATTTAGTCTACTGGCTATTTTAGCCAGAAGAGCTTTATGGCTTAAGACTTGGAATGCTGATATGGCTTCTAAATCAACTCTACTTTCATTTCTTTCCAGGGAAACAATTATTTGGTTCTCAGTTGGATTCTATTATTTCAACTGTTACTGGTGGGAAAGGAACTTTTTTACCACAGGATAAAAAGTCTAAAGGTAAAAAACAGGGCTTAACAATCGTTTTCGATCCTTTCGTCTTCAACAAAGAACAAAAGCCTGATCCTTCGTCCTCAGGAGCAGTTTCAGTTTGGAAACCATCTCCAGTCTGGAATAAATCCAAGCCTGCTAGAAAGGCAAAGCCTGCTTCTAAGTTCACATGAAGGTACGGGCCCTCATTCCAGTTCCGCTGGTAGGGGGCAGGTTACGTTTTTTCAAAGAAATTTGGATCAATTCTGTTCACAATCTTTGGATTCAGAACATTGTTTCAGAAGGGTACAGAATTGGTTTCAAGATGAGACCTCCTGCAAAGAGATTTTTTCTTTCCCATGTCCCAGTAAATCCATGTGAAAGCTCAAGCATTTCTGAATTGTGTTTCAGATCTAGAGTTGGCTGGAGTAATTATGCCAGTTCCAGTTCCGGAACAGGGGATGGGGTTTTATTCAAATCTCTTCATTGTACCAAAGAAGGAGAATTCCTTCAGACCAGTTCTGGATCTAAAATTATGAATCGCTATGTAAGGATACCAACGTTCAAGATGGTAACTGTAAGGACTATATTGCCTTTTGTTCAGCAAGGGAATTATATGTCCACAATAGATTTACAGGATGCATATCTGCATATTCCGATTCATCCAGATCATTATCAGTTCCTGAGATTCTCTTTTCTAGACAAGCATTACCAATTTGTGGCTCTACCGTTTGGCCTTGCTACAGCTCCAAGAATTTTCACAAAGATTCTCGGTGCCCTTCTGTCTGTAATCAGAGAACAGGGTATTGTGGTATTTCCTTATTTGGACGATATCTTGGTACTTGCTCCGTCTTTACATTTAGCAGAGTCTCATACGAATCGACTTGTGTTGTTTCTTCAAGATCATGGTTGGAGGATCAATTTACTAAAAAGTTCTTTGATTCCTCAAACAAGGGTAAACCTTTCTGGGTTTCCAGATAGATTCAGTGTCCATGACTCTGTCTTTAACAGACAAGAGACGTCTAAAATTGATTACAGCTTGTCGAAACCTTCAGTCACAATCATTCCCTTCGGTAGCCTATGCATGGAAATTCTAGGTCTTATGACTGCTGCATCGGACGCGATCCCTTTGCCTCGTTTTCACTATTGCGACCTCTTCAGCTCTGTATGCTGAACCAATGGTGCAGGGATTACACGAAGATATCTCAATTAATATCTTTAAAACCGATTGTTCGACACTCTCTAACGTGGTGGACAAATCACCATCGTTTAATTCAGGGGGCTTCTTTGTTCTTCCGACCTGGACTGTAATTTCAACAGATGCAAGTCGCACAGGTTGGGGAGCTGTGTGGGGATCTCTGACGGCACAAGGAGTTTGGGAATCTCAGGAGGTGAGATTACCGATCAATATTTTGGAACTCCGTGCAATTTTCAGAGCTCTTCAGTTTTGGCCTCATCTGAAGAGAGAATCGTTCATTTGTTTTCAGACAGACAATGTCACAACTGTGGCATACATCAATCATCAAGGAGGGACTCACAGTCCTCTGGCTATGAAAGAAGTATCTCGAATTTTGGTTTGGGCGGAATCCAGCTCCTGTCTAATCTCTGCGGTTTCATATCCCAGGTGTAGACAATTGGGAAGGCGATTATCCTCAGTCGCCAAACGTTGCATCCTGGCGAATGAGTCTCTTCACCCAGAGGTATTTCTTCAGATTGTTTCAATTGTGGGGGGCTCCCAGAGATAGATTGATGGCCTCTCATCTAAACAAGAAAACTTCCCAGGTATCTGTCCAGATCCCGGGATCCTCAGGGCGGAGGCAGTGGATGCATTATCACTTCCTTGGAAGTATCATTCCCTGCCTATATCTTTCCCCGCCTCTAGTTCTTCCTTCCAAGAGTAATCTCCAAGATTCTGAGGGAATGCTCGTTTGTTCTGCTAATAGCTCCGGCATGGCCTCACAGGTTTTGGTATGCGGATCTATGTCCGGATGGCATCTTGCCAAGCCATCGGACTCTTCCGTTAAGACCAGACCTTCTGTCACCAAGGTCCTTTTTTCCCATCCGGATCTGAAATCCTTACATTTAAAGGTATGGAGATTGAACGCTTGATTCTTGGTCATAGAGGTTTCTCTGACATCCGTGATTAATACTATGTTACAGGCTCGTAAATCTGTATCTCGAGAGATATATTATAGAGTCATGGAAGACTTATATTTCTTGGTGTCTTTCTCATCATTCTTTTCTTGGCATTCTTTTAGAATACCGAGAATTTTACAATTTCCTTCAGGATGGTTTGGATAAGGGTTTGTCCGCAAGTTCTTTGAAAGGACAAATCTCTGCTCTTTCTGTTCTTTTTCACAGAAAGATTGCTATTCTTCCTGATATTCATTAGTTTTGTACAAGCTTTGGTTCGTATAAAAACCTGTCATTAAGTCAATTTCTCCTCCTT
This sequence comes from Bombina bombina, assembly GCF_027579735.1. Lineage (NCBI taxonomy): Eukaryota > Metazoa > Chordata > Amphibia > Anura > Bombinatoridae > Bombina > Bombina bombina. The sequence goes on from NC_069500.1 coordinate 138,410,498, forward strand.
GGAGTTTGAATTGGTGGTTCTGGGAGCTCTTCAAAAGCTCCTCCGTTTGAACCTATGCATTCATTGACATTAAATACTTATTCTTGGAAGAGTTTTTGTTTCCTTTTGGCATCTCTATCTGCTAGAATGAGTTTTCTGAATTATCTGCTCTTTCATGTGAGTCTCCTTTTCCTGATTTTTACATCAGGATAAGGCGGTGTTGCGAACTTCTTTGAATTCTTACCTAAAGTTGTGAAATTCCAACAACATTAGGATAGAGAAATTGTGGTTTCCCTTCATTATGTCCTAATCCTAAGATTCTAAGGAGAGATCATTGCATTCTTTGGATGTTGTTAGAGCTTTGAAATATTATGTTGAAGCTACGAAATCTTTCCGTAAGACTTCTAGTCTATTTGTTATCTTTTCAGGTTCTAGGAAAGGCCAGAAAGCTTCTGCCATTTCTTTGGCATCTTGGTTGAAATCTTTAATTCATCTTGCCTATGTTGAGTCGGGTAAAACTCCGCCTCAAAGAATTAACAGCTCATTCTACTAGGTCAGTATCTACTTCCTGGGCGTTTAGGGAATGAAGCTATCGGTTGACAGATCTGCCAAAGCAGCAACTTGGTCTTCTTTGCATACTTTTACTAAATTCTACCATTTTGATGTATTCTTTTCTTCTGAAGCCAGTTTTTGGTAGAAAAGTTCTTCAGGCAGCTGTTTCAGTTTGAATCTTCTGCTTATGTTTTTTGTTAAACTTTATTTTGGGTGTGGATTATTTTCAGCAGGAATTGGCTGTCTTTATTTTATCCCTCCCTCTCTAGTGACTCTTGTGTGGAAAGATCCACATCTTGGGTAGTCATTATCCCATACGTCACTAGCTCATGGACTCTTGTTAATTACATGAAAGAAAACATAATTTATGTAAGAACTTACCTGATAAATTCATTTCTTTCATATTAACAAGAGTCCATGAGGCCCACCCTTTTTTGTGGTGGTTATGATTTTTTTGTATAAAGCACAATTATTCCAATTCCTTATTTTATATGCTTCGCACTTTTTCTTATCACCCCACTTCTTGGCTATTCGTTAAACTGATTTGTGGGTGTGGTGAGGGGTGTATTTATAGGCATTTTAAGGTTTGGGAAACTTTGCCCCTCCTGGTAGGAATGTATATCCCATACGTCACTAGCTCATGGACTCTTGTTAATATGAAAGAAATGAATTTATCAGGTAAGTTCTTACATAAATTATGTTTTTTTTTTTTTTTTTGCATGAGCAATGCACCTTTTTTATTACTACTTCTATGTTAGACTATATCTGCAGCTAATTTGCAAAGCAATTTTCAACTACTGCACTATATTATAAAACTTTAAATAGTGCTTTATTCTCCATTTAACCAACACGTTGCAATTGAACTGGTGCTTAGTGCAACTGCCTAATTTAAAATTAAATTTGATTTAAAAATGACCTGCAGAAAATTTTTCACTAAAAAAATTTAATCGCAGAAAGTGAAAAAAAGTTCTGCCTCTGGGATCGCAATCAATTTGGAACTTAAAACAAAGGGACGTCTCCCCAGATATAAAAATAATAAAATCAGAATTTAAGCAAGTTGAAATTCCATATTAGATACTTAGTAAGCAAACTTAGCTGAGGAAATGTGTTAGTAATCCACTGTATTATGCAGAGAGAAACAGTCTCTTATAACATCAAAACCTTTTTATAAATTGTCGTTGCTGCACAGATAGGTTTTACTGACCAAGTTTTTACATCTAAGGATTTTCTCAACTTTACTCATTAACCCGGGTTATCTACATAATTACATTCTTCAACATCCTCCTTTTTTCCTGCGTGCAATTAGCACTAAGTGCAGGGAATACCTCTGTTTGAAAAACAAAGAGTGATTATCTCCAAAACAACCTGTGATTCCAATATCCAGAAAGCCGATTATCACGGTAACAGCAGTTGAAGTTTGCCGATGACGTCAGACGCCGAGACACACGCGGCGTACTGACTCAGTTTGGAAACTTGGAGCTGAACAGAGGATATCGGTGCCACACGAGTGGTGAAGTAAGTAGAAAGAATCTTAAAGCAATAAGATCCATAAAGTCTAATGACTGTATTGTGCTACAAGAAATCTACACATTGCCTAAACTTTGAACTTGGTCAGTAAAACCTATCTGTGCAGCAACGACAATTTATAAAAAGGTTTTGATGTTATAAGAGACTGTTTCTCTCTGCATAATACAGTGGATTACTAACACATTTCCATAGCTAAGTTTGCTTACTAAGTATCTAATATGGAATTTCAACTTGCTTAAATTCTGATTTCTCCAACATAGGTGTGTCCGGTCCACGGCGTCATCCTTACTTGTGGGATATTCTCTTCCCCAACAGGAAATGGCAAAGAGCCCAGCAAAGCTGGTCACATGATCCCTCCTAGGCTCCGCCTTCCCCAGTCATTCTCTTTGCCGTTGTACAGGCAACATCTCCACGGAGATGGCTTAGAGTTTTTTAGTGTTTAACTGTAGTTTTTATTATTCAATCAAGAGTTTGTTATTTTAAAATAGTGCTGGTATGTACTATTTACTCTGAAACAGAAAAGAGATGAAGATTTCTGTTTGTAAGAGGAAAATGATTTTAGCAACCGTTACTAAAATCGATGGCTGTTTCCACACAGGACTGTTGAGAGGAAATTAAACTTCAGTTGGGGGAACAGCTGAGCAGACTTTTGTCCTGCTTGAGGTATGACACATTCTAACAAGACGATGTAATGCTGGAAGCTGTCATTTTCCCTATGGGATCGGTAAGCCCATTTTATTACAGACAGTCAATAAGGCTTCACAAGGGCTTTCTTAAGACTGTAGACATTTTTCTGGGTAACTCGAATTTATATAATTAAAACATTATTTTATACCTCCATAGCCTTGAGGAATTATTTTAATCTTGGGGAATTTTGTAAAACTAACCGGCAGGCACTGTATTGGACCACCCTTATTCTTAGGGGCTTTCCCTAATCATAGGCAGAGTCTCATTTTCGCGCCTCTATTGCGCACTTGTTTTTGAGAAGCATGACATGCAGATGCATGTGTGAGGAGCTCTGATACATAGAAAAGACTTTCTGAAGGCGTCATTTGGTATCGTATTCCCCTTTGGGCTTGGTTGGGTCTCAGCAAAGCAGATACCAGGGACTGTAAAGGGGTTAAATATATATAAACGGCTCCGGTTCCGTTATTTTAAGGGTTAAAGCTTCCAAATTTGGTGTGCAATACTTTTAAGGCTTTAAGACACTGTGGTGAAATTTTGGTGAATTTTGAACAATTCCTTCATACTTTTTCGCAATTGCAGTAATAAAGTGTGTTCAGTTTAAAATTTAAAGTGACAGTAACGGTTTATTTTAAAACGTTTTTTGTACTTTGTTATCAAGTTTTTGCATGTTTAACATGTCTGAACTACCAGATAGACTGTGTTCTGAATGTGGGGAAGCCAAGGTTCCTTCTCATTTAAATAGATGTGATTTATGTGACACAAAATTTATAGAAAATGATGCCCAAGATGATTCCTCAAGTGAGGGGAGTAAGCATGGTACTGCATCATCCCCTCCTTCGTCTACACCAGTCTTGCCCACACAGGAGGCCCCTAGTACATCTAGCGCGCCAATACTCCTTACTATGCAACAATTAACGGCTGTAATGGATAATTCTATCAAAAACATTTTAGCCAAAATGCCCACTTATCAGCGAAAGCGCGACTGCTCTGTTTTAGAAAATACTGAAGAGCATGAGGACGCTGATGATATTGGTTTCTGAAGGGCCCCTACACCAGTCTGAGGGGGCCAGGGAGGTTTTGTCTGAGGGAGAAATTTCAGATTCAGGGAAAATTTCTCAACAAGCTGAACCTGATGTGATTACATTTAAATTTAAGTTGGAACATCTCCGCGCTCTGCTTAAGGAGGTGTTATCCACTCTGGATGATTGTGAGAATTTGGTCATCCCAGAGAAACTATGTAAAATGGACAAGTTCCTAGAGGTCCCGGGGCCCCCCGAAGCTTTTCCTATACCCAAGCGGGTGGCGGACATTGTAAATAAAGAATGGGAAAGGCCCGGTATACCTTTCGTCCCTCCCCCCATATTTAAAAAATTGTTTCCTATGGTCGACCCCAGAAAGGACTTATGGCAGACAGTCCCCAAGGTCGAGGGGGCGGTTTCTACTCTAAACAAACGCACCACTATACCCATAGAAGATAGTTGTGCTTTCAAAGATCCTATGGATAAAAAATTAGAAGGTTTGCTTAAAAAGATGTTTGTTCAGCAAGGTTACCTTCTACAACCAATTTCATGCATTGTCCCTGTCACTACAGCCGCGTGTTTCTGGTTCGATGAGCTAGAAAAGGCGATCACTAGTAATTCTCCTTCTTATGAGGAGATTATGGACAGAATCCGTGCTCTCAAATTGGCTAATTCTTTCACCCTAGACGCCACTTTGCAATTGGCTAGGTTAGCGGCGAAAAATTCTGGGTTTGCTATTGTGGCGCGCAGAGCGCTTTGGTTAAAATCTTGGTCAGCGGATGCGTCTTCCAAGAACAAATTGCTTAACATTCCTTTCAAGGGGAAAACGCTGTTTGGCCCTGACTTGAAAGAGATTATCTCTGATATCACTGGGGGCAAGGGCCACGCCCTTCCTCAGGATAGGTCTTTCAAGGCCAAAAATAAACCTAATTTTCGTCCCTTTCGTAGAAACGGACCAGCCCCAAGTGCTACGTCCTCTAAGCAAGAGGGTAATACTTCTCAAGCCAAGCCAGCCTGGAGACCAATGCAAGGCTGGAACAAGGGAAAGCAGGCCAAGAAACCTGCCACTGCTACCAAGACAGCATGAGATGTTGGCCCCCGATCCGGGACCGGATCTGGTGGGGGGCAGACTCTCTCTCTTCGCTCAGGCTTGGGCAAGAGATGTTCTGGATCCTTGGGCGCTAGAAATAGTCTCCCAAGGTTATCTTCTGGAATTCAAAGGGCTTCCCCCAAGGGGGAGGTTCCACAGGTCTCCATTGTCTTCAGACCACATAAAAAAAACAAAAAAAAACAGGCATTCTTACATTGTGTAGAAGACCTGTTAAAAATGGGAGTGATTCATCCTGTTCCATTAGGAGAACAAGGGATGGGGTTCTACTCCAATCTGTTCGTAGTTCCCAAAAAAGAGGGAACGTTCAGACCAATCTTAGATCTCAAGATCCTAAACAAGTTTCTCAAGGTTCCATCGTTCAAAATGGAAACCATTCGAACAATTCTTCCTTCCATCCAGGAAGGTCAATTCATGACCACGGTGGATTTAAAGGATGCGTATCTACATATTCCTATCCACAGGGAACATCATCGGTTCCTAAGGTTCACATTCCTGGACAAGCATTACCAGTTCGTGGCACTTCTGTTCGGATTAGCCACTGCTCCAAGGATTTTCACAAAGGTACTAGGGTCCCTTCTAGCGGTGCTAAGACCAAGGGGCATTGCAGTAGTACCTTACTTGGACGACATTCTGATTCAAGCGTCGTCCCTTCCTCTAGCAAAGGCTCACACGGACATTGTCCTGGCCTTTCTCAGATCTCACGGATGGAAAGTGAACGTAGAAAAGAGTTCTCTATCTCCGTCAACGAGGGTTCCCTTCTTGGGAACAATAATAGAACAGACTTGTCTCCGACGATACAAGTAAATCAGAGGACCAGAGATTCACTCCGTTGGTGGCTGTCCCTGGACAATCTGTCACAGGGGATGAGCTTCCGCAGACCAGAGTGGGTCATTGTCACGACCGACGCCAGTCTGATGGGCTGGGGCGCGGTCTGGGGACCCCTGAAAGCTCAGGGTCTTTGGTCTCGGGAAGAATCTTTTCTACCGATAAATATTCTGGAACTGAGAGCGATACTCAATGCTCTCAAGGCTTGGCCTCAGCTAGCAAAGGCCAAGTTCATACGGTTTCAATCAGACAACATGACGACTGTTGCGTACATCAACCATCAGGGGGGAACAAGGAGTTCCCTGGCGATGGAAGAAGTGACCAAAATCATTCAATGGGCGGAGACTCACTCCTGCCACTTGTCTGCAATCCACATCCCAGGAGTGGAAAATTGGGAAGCGGATTTTCTGAGTCGTCAGACATTACATCCGGGGGAGTGGGAACTCCATCCGGAAATCTTTGCCCACATTACTCAACTGTGGGGCATTCCAGACATGGATCTGATGGCCTCTCGTCAGAACTTCAAGGTTCCTTGCTACGGGTCCAGATCCAGGGATCCCAAGGCGACTCTAGTAGATGCACTAGTAGCACCTTGGACCTTCAAACTAGCTTATGTATTCCCGCCGTTTCCTCTCATCCCCAGGCTGGTAGCCAGGATCAATCAGGAGAGGGCATCGGTGATCTTGATAGCTCCTGCGTGGCCACGCAGGACTTGGTATGCAGACCTGGTGAATATGTCATCGGCTCCACCATGGAAGCTACGTTTGAGACGAGACCTTCTTGTTCAGGGTCCGTTCGAACATCCGAATCTGGTTTCACTCCAACTGACTGCTTGGAGATTGAACGCTTGATCTTATCAAAGCGAGGGTTCTCAGATTCTGTTATTGATACTCTTGTTCAGGCCAGAAAGCCTGTAACTAGAAAAATTTACCACAAAATATGGAAAAAATATATCTGTTGGTGTGAATCTAAAGGATTCCCTTGGGACAAGGTAAAAATTCCTAAGATTCTATCCTTTCTTCAAGAAGGATTGGAGAAAGGATTATCTGCAAGTTCCTTGAAGGGACAGATTTCTGCCTTGTCTGTGTTACTTCACAAAAAGCTGGCAGCTGTGCCAGATGTTCAAGCCTTTGTTCAGGCTCTGGTTAGAATCAAGCCTGTTTACAAACCTTTGACTCCTCCTTGGAGTCTCAATTTAGTTCTTTCAGTTCTTCAGGGGGTTCCGTTTGAACCCTTACATTCCGTTGATATTAAGTTATTATCTTGGAAAGTTTTGTTTTTGATTGCAATTTCTTCTGCTAGAAGAGTTTCGGAATTATCTGCTCTGCAGTGTTCTCCTCCTTATCTGGTGTTCCATGCAGATAAGGTGGTTTTATGTACTAAACCTGGTTTTCTTCCGAAAGTTGTTTCTAACAAACACATTAACCAGGAGATAGTCGTGCCTTCTTTGTGTCCGAATCCAGTTTCAAAGAAGGAACGTTTGTTGCACAATTTGGATGTTGTTCGCGCTCTAAAATTCTATTTAGATGCTACAAAGGATTTTAGACAAACATCTTCCTTGTTTGTTGTTTATTCTGGTAAAAGGAGAGGTCAAAAAGCAACTTCTACCTCTCTCTCTTTTTGGATTAAAAGCATCATCAGATTGGCTTATGAGACTGCCGGACGGCAGCCTCCTGAAAGAATCACAGCTCATTCCACTAGGGCTGTGGCTTCCACATGGGCCTTCAAGAACGAGGCTTCTGTTGATCAGATATGTAAGGCAGCGACTTGGTCTTCACTGCACACTTTTACCAAATTTTACAAGTTTGATACTTTTGCTTCTTCTGAGGCTATTTTTGGGAGAAAGGTTTTGCAAGCCGTGGTGCCTTCCATTTAGGTGACCTGATTTGCTCCCTCCCTTCATCCGTGTCCTAAAGCTTTGGTATTGGTTCCCACAAGTAAGGATGACGCCGTGGACCGGACACACCTATGTTGGAGAAAACAGAATTTATGTTTACCTGATAAATTACTTTCTCCAACGGTGTGTCCGGTCCACGGCCCGCCCTGGTTTTTTAATCAGGTCTGATAATTTATTTTCTTTAACTACAGTCACCACGGTATCATATGATTTCTCCTATGCAAATATTCCTCCTTTACGTCGGTCGAATGACTGGGGAAGGCGGAGCCTAGGAGGGATCATGTGACCAGCTTTGCTGGGCTCTTTGCCATTTCCTGTTGGGGAAGAGAATATCCCACAAGTAAGGATGACGCCGTGGACCGGACACACCGTTGGAGAAAGTAATTTATCAGGTAAACATAAATTCTGTTTTTATTATTTTTATATCTGGGGAGACGTCCCTTTGTTTTAAGTTCCAAATTGATTGCGATTGTGTAAAATAAAATATTTTTATTATACGATTAAGGCTGCAAGGGAATTTTTTAGATATATTTAAGTCCTCCTCACAATTTTGTATCTAGTTTAATGCATCGTTTCTTTTTAACACATACTAACATTTTGCCTGATAGTATATCACCCTTTAGTATCACATAAATATATGGTCACACTGCTTATTGACACATACTTTGATTTTATCTTTTATTATTAGTACACCACTGATAGAACGTTTAACTATAATCTTCCTTAAGTAAGATATTCAAATACCACTACATTTTTTCACGGACACTGTTATTTTATATAGATCATCCCCCCCCTCACACCCTCTTTTTGTCAATAGGACTGCAGAATCCTAATACACGTAATACACTTTGCACATTCTTTAACTCCTTTATATGTATACTGGATACACTTAATATTTGTTTTAACATTTGGATACCTTTAGCTTTCTTTTTGCGCACTTACTATCACTACAATCCTGAAAGTCTGGCCTGTTAGGGAGGCTTAAAGGGACATTAAACCCAAAATTTTTCTTTCAAAATTCAGACAGATAATACAATTTTAAACAACATTCCAATTTACTTCTATTATCTAATTTGCTTCATTATTTAGATATCCTTTGTTAAAGAAATAGCAATGTACACGGGCGAGCCAATCACAGGAGGCATCTATGTGCAGCCACCAATCAGAAGCTACTGAGCCTATCTAGATATGCTTTTCAGGAAAGAATATCAAGAGAATGAAGCAAATTAGATAATAGAAGTAAATTAGAAAGTTGTTTAAAATGGTATTCTCTATCTGAATCATGAAAGAAAAAAATTGGGTTTAATGTCCCTTTAAGGACCGGTGAGATAGAGCATGGAACTTTAAATAACATTCCAATTTGTGCAATGCACAACTGATTGCTAGCTAAACACATCTAGTGAGCCAGTAAAAAGAGGCACATATGTGCAGCCACCAATCAGCAGCTAGCTCCCAGTAGTGCATTGTTGATCCTGTGCCTACCTAGGTATGCTTTGCAGCAAAGCATACAAAGAGAACAAAGCACATTAGATAATTTTGTTGTTTAAAATTGCTTGTTCCACCTGAATCTTGAAAGAAACATTTTGGGTTTCATATCCCTCTAAGGCAGTGCTTTCCAAACTGTGTGTCGGGACACACTAGTGTGTCGGCAGCAGTGTGTAGGTGTGTCCCTGCTTCAGCACACATTTTTTTAAATATAATTTTTTAAAACATTTCTTTTTGGTTTCTGACTTTCCTCCTGCTGGCTAATTGATACCTAGGTGGTCACAGATCATCTTAACCTATTGGCGCAGCTCAGTGGGAACTGAAGCTATTGCCATTGGCGGCTTTGACAGCACATTGGCTCCTGACTGCAGGTGTAGTCTCCTTAATTGGCTCGTGACTGCATGTGTAGTCAGTTAGTGGGACAGCAGTGTGTTTGCAGCATGGGCAGTAGTCAATCGGACTAACAGAGCTCTGAGGGCGGCAGCTTAAACGCTGAGCTGAAGTCAGAAGTCAGTGGGGGTTTTTTTGCAGCTAGCTCCCAGTAGTGCATTGCTGCTCCTGCTCTTGATATATGGATAGGAAGGGGAAGCTTAAAAATGCTTGATGATGAAATGTGAGTGTCTTTATCTAATATTCCACTAAATATTCAGAAACCGTGTTCATCCCATCAACCTCATACATCCCATTAAAATAGTAAGTAGCTATTGGTGTTATTAAACTTTTTTTCCATTCTTGCGCATACATACTGTTACTTGTAAATACATTTCGTTATTATATAATTTATGTATGTGTCCGTATCTCTTAAAACAAGTTAGTTTAACCTCCTGTTTGCCAGTACAACTGAATTACTGTGTCGGAAAATGATGTAAGTCTAAATAGTGTGTCCCCAACATGAAAAGTTTGGAAAGCTCTGCTCTAAGGTCATGAGCATGCACGTGTTATGAACAATATATGTATAGCTTGTTACAGATGATTTGTAGCTATACATACTTATTGTGCCTGTGTTTAATTATGTTTTATAATATTTTCATTTTGATATTATTGTATACGTTTGTTGGTGTCAGAATTGATTTAAAAAGTCAGGTGTATGAATTTCAAAATAATTCCAAATTTGTTCCATATTGTGTCTATCTGTACTAACTCACTAATGTTCCCCAGACTATGGGGCTTAAAAGTAAATATTTAAGTGCACATAAATGCTTTTCAATTTTTGCATAGAAACATGTTTGCAATAAACACATGCAAAACTGCAAATTGTGCATTTAAGTTTTAGTGTTAGGTCTCTTTAATAGATGACTTAAAACAAATCTGCCAGTTTTTGCTTGCTATGCATTTCCATTTTGTTTCATTTGCAATTAAAATATTCTGCTAGTAATTGTTTATAAAATAAAACTTATTTAATTTAAAACGCCTGAAAGTTTTCCAGATATGATTTTCTCCACCTCTCCACTAGAAGCTATTTTAGTGCACATTTTATTTTTATTGTGGCTCCAAGTTTTCCTGGGAACTATATCTAACAAAGTGGACACATGAGTTGATTTTACCTAGGAGATTTAGGGAGGTGCTGAGCAATGGGCAGACTTGAAATATTTGTCTGACAAGGAGAGGATACAATAGAGGTTTGCAGAAAACATATCTCTCTATTATGTTATAAGTTAGAGATTTCCTAGACCTTTGCATTAAATAAAGTGTGAGCAATGCAAATGCATAAACTGTTTTGAATTTATGTAGAAAGTAGGCAGCTTGATCATATGTACTTACCCAGACGCACTGTATCATTGATCAAATTATTTTTAAAATGTAAAATATAAATGTTTCTTGTACAGTTATATGTTAGCCGTTAATGATTTGTAGTTCGTTGAATTAGCTCTTTTTTTGTTCATTGATAAATGTATTCCCACTTGTTTAGGCATTTCATCTACTTGAATTACAGCGATGTATCCCTATCTGCCGCTAGTGTTTGCTACAACTTGCTTTTGTAACTAATTACTGTTTGATTAAGCACGCTGTGGGGTAGGCAATCCGAGCTGGCAGGGTGATGATGCAAAACACTATAGAATGTCTGCAGGCAGTAAGTAATCCAACATGCAGAAAGGCAAAGCTTTTTGTAGCTTTGTTGACAGAGCAAGTGAAGAAATCGCCAGATCCATTATCACTTGTAAAGCTTTTATAGACCTTGTAAAGATTGTGCATTTTTACAGGCATTCATGTCTACCCAGTAATATAGCAAAGCCTCTCTATTAATTATTTTTGGAACTAGAGATTTACACGTCATTATTTTTTTTATTTTTTTATTTCCCTAAAATCAAATACCTGTTTCAAAACATTCTGCAACATTTAACCACTTTAAATAAAATGTATACTAGGAAATCCAGAAAAAAAACCCTGAAAGAGAAGAGTTTTGGAAAGAAACTGGTGCTGCAGGTAGACTTGAAAACCAGTGGAGAAAACATGGAAGAAAAACTTTTATGAGCATAATTATTGAGATTAGTCTCACGTCCCTGACATTTGCTGTGCTTTATAGCAAGGTGGTGCTGCTGCCAGCGTGAAGTTATTGGAGGAGGAGTGTCTGAGAATTAGGCTATGCCACTCCCCCGCCATCTCAAGTGTCTGTTTTGTCTGGGTTCAACTCATGCAGCATTCTTGTGCAAAAATCTCAAGGCTTTAGTCTGGAGCACTAGGTCAAAGAATAAGTCTCTTTGAAGAGCAGACAGGAGTTCTTTTTATGTTTTATTCACCAAATAATAATAATAAGTCACTTTAATTTAAAGAATAAAGCATCCTTGAGAGCAAGCTGCAGTGTAATATTCATACATGTAAATATAACAGTTCTACAGAAAAGGATTTGTATTTCTTATTGCTTGCAAACACTTGCCTGGATTCATAGTTTAATAGCCCTGACACAGACACATTTAACTACCTGCAGGAATTAAAATAAAGAAGGAAATGATTTGTTTAATTACTGTTTAATGTGCAGTTCACCACATGTCTGGTGTTCATCTCTCATTTGTGTCTGTTTTTAATTTATAGACTCTTAAGTTTAAAACGATGGCAGATTTTATTTATTTTTGTAGTGGGTTGGTGTATTATACGTCTGTTCCCAGATTGTACTTTGTGTGCTGCAACTTGTTTTGTTTTTTTTTTAATAATAAAAGTACCTATTTAAATGAAAATGTAAAGGGACATTCCAACACAAACTAAAGTAATAAAGTGCTCTAATTTGTTAGCGCATATTCATTTTTGTGCTTTTAACCCTTTTTAGCTAAAATTCTGCTCAGTGCTGTGATACGTTGCAGCTTCTAAGCAAGACAACAGCTGCTGATTGGCTACTGCATGTATATTCCACTTCTAATAGGTTCAATGGCTGTCTTCTAGCAGCGTACTACTGTTTGCAAGTGGGACTTTAGCTATGTGTTTAACCACTTTATAGGGCTTAGATAAATAGTTGGCAGAGAACATTATTGCTGAAATTACATGTTGTAATGAATAAGAAAATATATTTTGATGTTTTCATTGGCTCATAGATTTTCAGCAATACAGTTTCTAAACAATGCAAATTTTATTTTTATAAATATTGTGTAAGGAAAAAAATGAGTATTGTAATCCTACAGTACATACAAATCTGCCTGTATAATTTGCTCACATTAACGTAAGGTGGGGAAATTGTGCAGTTTCATACGCTTCTCGCCTGTATTTCTGCCACCTCTGGTCTATCCTTAAAGCGACTGATTTACTTTAATAGTCAAATTTGCTTTGTTCTTTTGGTATTCTTTTATGAAAGCTAAACATTAGGTGGGCTCATATGCTAATTTCTAGACCACTGAAGGCCGCCTCTTATTTCATTTTGAAAGTTTTTTTTAGACAGTGCTAGTTTGTGTCCCATATAGATAAAATTGTGCTCACTCTCGTGGAGTTACCTAAGAGTCAGTCCTGAAAGTCTGTCAAAAGCAATGAGATAAGGGGGGGAGTCTGCAGAGGCTCAGATAAAGGTAATCGCAGAGGTAAAAAGAATATTAATAGAACAGTTGAATAGGTAAAGCAATAAACATTTAACAGTTTTGTCCCATTATATTGTAATATCTGTTGTTTTTTTTACTTAAAGGAAAGTCGAAGTTAAACTTTAGCATAATTCAGACAAGGTTTTAAGACACTTAAATTCACTTCTATATTGAAATGTAATTTATCTTGGTTTCCTTTGTTGCAAAGGAATATGTATATATCCTTTACTACTGGGAGCTACCTAGTGATTGGTGGTTACACACATTTGTCTCTTGTCACTGGCTCACAAGATGTGTTCAGCTAGCTCCCAGTATTACATTGCTGCTCTGGAGTTGGCCTTACACGTGTTAAACACACAGTAATGCACAAATTATAGTACGCTGATAAATTACTACAACATATAATTTTCTTTTTGCACTTTTTTGGTCCCTTTAATACTTCTGCATTAAACTGTTGTCTTTTTTTTCTCATTTTAAGGACCAGTAAATATAGTAGATTTGTATAATCAACAAATGCATGCAGTAGCGGACCTACTCAACAGAAGGCCCTGGTGCACATTTTTTGGGGGGGGCAAAAAGGTAACTCTGTATAATGATTTTGAGGATAGATACGTAGATAAATAAATAGGTAGCTACACCACCAACCTGCACTAATAAAAGGCCCTGATATTCAAAACCTCTCCCCTCAGGTGGGATATTCTAAAATGATCCTCCAGTGAGATCCCTAATTAAATATTCAAAATGTATATTTTGCTTTGCTTCTCCAAGCGGAGTGTCCCTTGCATTTCTGTATGTGAAGGAGAAACAAGCCCAGTGCAATATAACACTATGTGACATGACAGTTCTGCTGCATTTACACTTTGTGCTTTCTATTGTATATCACTTTAAACTTCTGATAACATTTTATGATACTTAAACTTTGTAATTTCTATTTGTATTTTATGTTGTATACAGCAGTGTATTTAGTGATTTACAAATTCTGATTATGCCTTCACAGTTTATGTGTAACTTTAACAAATTAGGCTCATACTTTGCATATAAAGATGTGTATTTTTGTTTTATAAATTAGATTGCAGTTTGCATGTCTTCTATATAAATTAAAACTGAAAAAACTATCAGTTTCCCAGAGAGCATCATTACTTTCTATGGGCCAGATAATCAAACATTCTCTAATTTGGAGAGAGAATATAGTTCTGACTTCACAGGGGCACAACTCACTGAATTTTCTAGGAAAAGGGGAAGAACCTGGAAATCTTTAAATGTTTTAAAATATAAATGAGAAAGTGCAAAGCTTAAATGCAATAATACTGAAAGGGGCCAATCTGAAATGTCTAGAAATATAAAATATAATGTGCAAAGTGTAACAAAACTCTTATATCATGTAGTGCTATATTGTTCCGGGCTTGTCTCTGCTTCACATACATAAATGAGAGAGATCTTGCCGTGCTGGACAGTTCTGCCGTTTTTTTTCTTTTGAAAATTCAGCGAGTTCAGCCTTTGTGAATCTGAACTACAATTTCTCTCCAAGCTGGAAAATCTGTGAATATCACGGCTTTAGTCTGAACTTCAAATAAGAAGTAGATTAATTTTCTGACAAATTTCAAAGTTATGTCTATTTCCACTCCCACTGTATCATGTGACAGCAATCAGCCAATTACAAATGCATATACAAATATTCTGTGAATTCATGCACAGCTTTGTAGGAGCTGGTGACTCAAAAATTGTAAATATAAAAAGTCTCTTCACAATTTGTTAATAACTGAAGTAAATTGGAAAGTTGTGTCCCTTTTAAACCGGACATTGGCTTCGGTGTCTCTGCCCTGTTACCTTTTTCTTTTTATTAATCTGTAATGTTAACAGAATCCATGGCGCCTAATGCTTTGGGATTATATTTTTTCTGGATCTTAAAGGGACATCAGAAGGCAATTTAGAGCATTTTATTCTTGCACTATTGCTTTCAGATAACTATTCATTTAACCCCCTGCAGTGAGGTTAAAATAGAATGGCATAATTAACAAGTGCATAATTAAAAGACAATACAATAACATTTACTCTGAATTTCGAAAAAGCAGTGAATTTTTTTCTGACATTTTCAGCTCCATTTGCCGGCCCACTGTATCATGTGACGGTTATTAGCCAATCACTGACTACTATACATATAAACTTGTGCACATGCTCAGTAGGATCAAAGTGTGCACATAAAGACTGCAAAATTTGATAATGAAAGTAAATTGGAAAGTTTCATAAAATTGCATTGTTTATCTTAATCATGAAAGTTTAGTTATTGACTTTAATGCCCCTTTAAAGTTATCTAAAACGCCCAATCAATGGCACTGTTTAACAGACCATTACATACAATAGAATTGATCATCCTCAAATGCACATATAAAAATAATTAAAAATTATCAGTTGATTTTATTTTTCATAGAAATTTCAAAGATTGCTTCCATTTCTCTGCCCACTGTATCATGTGACAGTCATAAGCCAATTACAGACGCATATAAGTATAAATTGTGAGCTTTTGCACATGCTTAGTAATAGCTGGTGCATCGGAAAGTGTACATATAAAAAGACTAAGAACAAATTAATAATGGAAGTAATTTCTAAAGTTGATTAAAATTGCATGTTGTTTCTGAGTCATGGAAGTTTAATGTTGACTCAATGTCTCTTTGAAGACAAAATTCCAATTATATATTGTAATAATCTATTCTTTAATTAAGGTGAAATATTTGCTTTGATAGTATAACATCCTAATTAAATTACTGGGAGTGATGTTGTGTATCAAAAAAGGAAAACAATTTCCCAAAAAAGAAACCCTAACCAGCACTCTCAATCTAAATATTAAAACATTGTATTACATAGAATCCATAAGAACCATGGGGAAGATTAAACATCCTGGATACTCAATACTAGGATATTGGTATAATCGCACAAAAAAAAGTAATTTTTTTGCAAAGTATCACCATCAAGCTTAACCCCTTAAGGAGTGAGAAAATTCAGAGAAAAACATACCAAGAGAACGAAGAAAAATTGATAATAGGAGTAAATTAGAATGTTGCTTAAAATTGCATGCTCTATCTGAATCATGAAAGAAAAAAATAGTAGATGAAAACATACATTCATATTTATGCAATATTCGTTTTTAATAAAGTGTTATACTGTGTATTTAATATAAATATTTCACATTCCAATATTCGCATATAGCAGAATATGTTCTAAGTATCTTTAAATAGATATTCTTGTATATCTGTATAAATCTATACCTATATATAATCACACACACACATATATATATAAAATCAGAAATATGTATTTATGAATAAATATTCTTGCATGTGAAGAACATTAAAATGAGAATATTAATATTTTCATGTCGGGTTGGTACAGTTGAGAATATGCGATCGGGTTTGAACATAAGTAGGGTGTTAGGTTTTTTTTTCCATACTTCTCTTGCTCCAATGACTTCTAGGGGTAAATACGTTGTTGTGGTATTTATTCTAACTTTGGCTTTTTGCACACATCTGGTTAGCATGCGAGTGAAAACATTTTACTTTCAACTTGTAATACGAGTGCCACACGACGCGCGCAAAAATCTTACTTTTAGCAGATTTATCGCTTCACTTGTAATCTGGCCCCTTGTGTATATAAAATATGTATATATGTTGTCTACAAATATTCATTATTCTACACTGTGATTGCTGTGATATATACTGTAAATAGATTCTATAATATATTAGAGACTTAGAAACTGAAATGTGTGTGCAATGAGTCTTACTATAAGTTGTACTGAGTTCGTAGGTGAGGAAAAACTCTCCTTAGAAGCATAGAATTATACAGAATAGACTATTGTATAGCGCATCTCCACATCCAATCAGCAGTGTTTCTAACTTCAGCAGGGCATTCTGGCTAAAACAGAAGCATAAACGTGAAGCATTGTGACGCTCATTTGCATATCCTTACCCATAACCCCCTGCTTCATTAGAAACACTGTTAGCTGAGATTTTCAGCTAGATGAGCAGATGTGTGATACAATGATCTATTTTGTATTTGTAAAACATCTTAAGAGATGATGCGTTGTGTAAATCACATTTGTAAAGTGAAAGTTCTGACATGACTTTCTTAATTGGATAAATAAAGTAAAAGTTTAAACTGCAAATTGAGTGGTACCCATAATGCATGAGGTGTCTGCTAACATTATCAAACTGTTGTCTTTTATATAAGCCTTTTAACAAGCAGGATATGTTACTCCTCTTCATATGCATTATTACCTGCTGTGAGGTTTGTTTTCTGCACTTAGGCTCTTACTAATATCACTGAAGGTTTTGCCCTTCAGGTCATGAATAGGTCAAACTTAGACTATCAGGATTCAGGAGTCTCCAAAAACATATACTGTATATATTTTCTTTATAACTTTCATGAGAGTTTTTATAACAACTATATTATACGAAAAGTGTGAGAGGCATATTTGTATTTAAAGGGACATGCAACACAAAATGTTTCTTTCATGATTCAGCTAGAGCACACATTTGTATACAACTTCTATTTATTTTCAATTTTGCTTCATTCTCTTGGTATCCTTTCTTGAAGGAGCAGCACTGTACTAGTGGGAGCTAGCTGAATCCATTGGCCAATCACAAGAGACATATGTGCAACCGCCAATCAGCAGATCAAATCCTGGGCCTATCTGTGTACTTTTCAACAATGGATACCAAGAGAATGAAGCAAATTAGATATAAGAAAGTTGGAAAGTTGCTTAAAAGTGTAAGCTCTATCAATGTCCAGAGAAGCAGGTCCTACACTCACTGAATTTTAATAAAGCAAAATATTTTATTAAGGGGACAGTCAACACCAGCATTTTTGTTGTTTAAAAAGAAAGATAACCATTCCCCAGTTTTGCATAACCAACACAGTTATGATACAAGTTTTACCTCTGTAATTACCTTGTATCTAAGCTTCTGCTGATTGCCCCCTTATTTCAGTTCTTTTGACAGACTTGCATTTTAGCCAATCAGTGCTCACTCCTAGGTCACTTAACGTGCATGAGCTCAATGTTATCAGATTAGAGGCAGTCTTCAAGGTCTAAGAAATTAGCATACGAACCTCCTAGTTTTAGCTTTCAACTAAGAATACCAAGAGAACAAAGCAAAATTGGTGATAAAAGTAAATTGGAAAGTTGTTTAAAATTACATGCCCTATTTAAGTCATGAAAGTTTTTTTTTTGGACTTGACTGTCCCTTTAAGTTAAAAACAAAACATTTTGGCAGCCTCTTCTTCAGACAAGTATCTATCTTTCTATCTATTGTTGCAATAAAATTCTGTTCAAACTATTCAAGTTGTTTCCAGTCAATTTATATAAATGCTTTCTTTTCGTTCATTTCACAGTTCATTAGTTAGCATCACACAAATTCCACAAAACGTTTGTGAAATACTTTATACTTTGAGACTTATTTTGCATATTGGGCCGCTAGGGCTAATAAATAATAGTGTATTTTGGTGTCTTTGTAAAGTTTTACTGTAATTACTCATTAGACCTGCACATTAAGATGTCTCAGGACAATCCATATGCTTTGCTGACTTTCTTTTGTTTCCTTCCAAGACACATAATTCGATGTACAAATCTTTTATGACCCAGGGTATACCTCAGTGGGGTTCTATTTTAATATAATGTATTGATGTCACTAAGGACCTCCCAATATTCACTCTGTAGTGAATAAATACATTGATATGTCTATTTCAAAAGAAATCCTAGTTTTTTTCCCCTCATATAAAGGGTTATAGTCCTTTCAGTTCCAAATGACCTAGCGATATACTACTCAGCAGTGAAGAAGAAAAAATTGACCCCAACATACTGGGATTCTTTGTGTGTTTTACTTTAGAACATGTCATCTATCTGTGAATAAACCAGAAAATGGAATGCCTTGGGAAATGCTGTCAGATAAGCTAGGATGGAAAATACTGTTCCCACTTTTCTTTTACTGGCACTGGAGTGGAAAGGTTGCACTGTCTCACCCTTCTTCTGATATGTTATCTAGATTGAGCAAAAGGGCAATGAGTCAGAGATTTGCATACTTGATGGTTTGTGGGAGTTGGGTGGAGAAAGTGGTTGTCTACTCAGACAGAAGCATACTGACAAATTATTAATGCACCATGTCCTTTGAGCTGTTCAAGACTTTGTAGACCTTTGTATATAGCCAACATACAGCTTAGATAATGACCAAAGAGGGTGGTCCCTTTAGGTCAGGACAAAGGTCATAGAAAGGGCGGCGGGAAATAGTTTGTTGGATTTTTTTTTTTCCGCTCTAAAATTTGTTTTTCGTGGTTAACACTATTAGCTCTTTAAACTATGTAGATACAGTTGTTGTTAAAAATTTCAAGTAAGAAAATAAATGGGATTAGTGAAATCGGTTTTAAAATAAAATATCCTACATCAATTGTACTCATGGAAATAAAGTATCTGATCAATTGAACATTTTTCTTAGATTTCTATGCAGGCTACTACACAAGTAGATTGCCTAAGCTAGAGATAACTTCAGATGCTTTAAATCCTTTAAAAAAAATGGTTGGCTGATTTTATTTTTGGAAAAACCTAAAACCATTTTAATGAGAAATTGTTATGACTGTCTAATGAATATGTAGCCAGTCTAATGAAGAAGTGGATTTAGTGAAGCTAAAGGTCACAGGCCAAGTTCATGTAACCTCATAACCCACTCGCACTGATAAAAACACACTAGACGAGTGAAAGGTCCGTCTGCAGCACTTTACGTTGCTCTTATGATCTGGTATTCTTACGTGACACAGGTTTACACTTTGTTTTTATGTCTCATGGTTTCAAGTTATGAAAAAAACAGGTAAATGGAGTATTTTAATCATCAAATAAGTGCTTTATGTTTGACATGGGAAATTTTTACCGTTTGTCTAGACATAATATGTCTAGTATTTTTCTCTCCGTTAACATATGTATTAAAAAAGAAGGGATAGTGTTTTTATCTATTTTTTTATTTAGAGACTTTGTACAACAGATGTTTAACAATAACAAAATAATCATATCAAATTTTTCTTTTTATAATTTTTCTTTTTATCATTTGTATTATTTAATTTGCATGTAACCAAAGGAAAATGTATTTATCTAGTGTTACATTTGTTTTAGTGTATCATTCCCATACTGTTTTTCAATGCCTGTTTTACACTTTATATATATCTTTTTGTGAGGTTATTTATTGGTCAATACATTTTATGTCTATATTTAAACTCACCACATTTTATTCACCACAAAACATAACGCAGAAGGGAATAAGCTAGTGTATTAATTAAAAATATTATTCCTTTATTGGATGTGGCTGACACAGAGTTGAAGATACTCACAAATACACTACAGAGCCTAATGGTGCTTTTCATATTTGTTTTATGCTGGCTGTCTGGCCACTGATTGTGAGTGAGGAGGAATGCTATTAACCCTCCCTTTACCAGGCAGGCACTAGCATATAATGTGTATGTGTTTTTTATTTAGTTTTTCAAATAAAGGAATTATATACTTAATTCATATACTAAATTCCCTTTTGCTCTATTTTTTGTTGTTAGAATTGGTAGTATTAGACAAAGTAGAGAGTAGTAAGCATTCAGTTACCTTTATAATCATTTTGGGAATCCACATTTTATTCAGTTTTAAAACAATGATTTTTGTCATTTATGAAAAGTCTTGCAGTAGATCTTTTTGAATAGCTTTTTGTGTAAAACTGTTGCTTGTACCATGCTCCCTAAAGCAAAATACATGACCTGCAAAAGTTGCAAAGCAAATAGAAGGTTTAGGCAATTTGCAGCAAGACCTAGATTACAGGATTTGCTTTTTGGCCTATAGGGTGAATGTACCAAGTCTGCATTTGTTCATAGAGGCAAGATTTTTTTTTAATGTCCCATTTTGAGTTCAATTTTTATTTTGTTTTCAGATCTGGCATGGAATCAGACCATTTTATGTTACAAGTTTACACACTTTATTCATTATTAAATATGATCACATTATTTTAAAGTTATAGAAGTTCAAACAATCACTCTGTTTTAAATGTTTTTTTTTTTTTATTATTAGAACTCTCTAACTTGGGGCTTGTAACTATCTTTAAATTCCGAAAATATAAGTAAATCTCTTTAGTGTTTTAGTTTTCATGTTCATTAGTTTTATAGTTAAGATACAAAATACATTTCTATTGAAGATTTTTAGACAAAGCTAAAAAAAATTGCTTTGCCAATCTTCATGAAATTTGACATGGAAATATATCTCACGGATTAGTGTTCTCCCATGGTCTATTGCAGATCTTGTAGAAATAAACTGCAATGCAACAACCAATCATATCTGTGGCTAAACAAGCTTATGAGCCTTTTACTAAGGAAGTTTTGTGAATTTATTATTCGTTCTTCCCTAAGGTGGTTTCACCAGAACACATTCATCAAGAAATTTAGTACCGTCCAGCTCTGAAGAAGGTTAAGGATCATCTTCTGCACAATCTATTTATCATTGTGCTATGAACTTCTATATTGATGCTACAAAGTCCTTTTGGATTTGTTTTGCAAACGTTATGCTTTTTTTCTGGCATAGGCGTCATA
Source organism: Bombina bombina (assembly GCF_027579735.1). Lineage (NCBI taxonomy): Eukaryota > Metazoa > Chordata > Amphibia > Anura > Bombinatoridae > Bombina > Bombina bombina. Next base: position 138,432,173 of record NC_069500.1, read on the forward strand.
AAGCTACAGCCTCTACCTTGGCGACTAGGCTTAAGGCATTAATTAGAAAAGTTTCTATTGTTGCGGTGAAGTCTCCCCCCAAGAATGAATTTGCAACGCAGCAACTTGTTCTTTCTTGCATACTTTTTCTACATTCTTTGAGGTGTGTACCTTGGCTAAGGCGGCTTTTGGCACGAAAGTATTGAGGGCCATTGTGCCTGACCTGTAAAATCTGCTTTCCTATATTAGTCTCATCCTATTTCTGGTAGTCTCGCGGAATTCACTGCTCGGGTATAGGATCTCACATGTGATAATCTTGTGGATTCTCACCATTTTTTCACCACTGTATTTAAATTTTTGTGTACTTGGTTCGTCTGTCCCAGGATTTATTTGCAACATACTTTCATTTGTTATTTGGGCTCCTTTTCTTGTGATTTAAATACTGTTTTCTTTCATGTAATTAGCAAGAGTCCATGAGCTAGTGACGTATGGGATATACATTCCTACCAGGAGGGGCAAAGTTTCCCAAACCTCAAAATGCCTATAAATACACCCCTCACCACACCCACAATTCAGTTTTACAAACTTTGCCTCCGATGGAGGTGGTGAAGTAAGTTTGTGCTTGATTCTACGTTGATATGCGCTCCGCAGCAAGTTGGAGCCCGGTTTTCCTCTCAGCGTGCAGTGAATGTCAGAGGGATGTGAGGAGAGTATTGCCTATTTGAATGCAGTGATCTCCTTCTACGTGGTCTATTTCATAGGTTCTCTGTTATCGGTCGTAGAGATTCATCTCTTACCTCCCTTTTCAGATCGACGATATACTCTTATATATACCATTACCTCTGCTGATTCTCGTTTCAGTACTGGTTTGGCTTTCTACAAACATGTAGATGAGTGTCCTGGGGTAAGTAAATCTTATTTTCTGTGACACTCTAAGCTATGGTTGGGCACTTTGTTTATAAAGTTCTAAATATATGTATTCAAACATTTATTTGCCTTGACTCAGAATGTTCAACTTTCCTTATTTTTCAGACAATCAGTTTCATATTTGGGATAATGCACTTGAATTAATCATTTTTTTCTTACCTTCAAAAATTTGACTCTTTTTTCCCTGTGGGCTGTTAGGCTCGCGGGGGCTGAAAATGCTTCATTTTATTGCGTCATTCTTGGCGCAGACTTTTTTGGCGCAAAAAATTATTTTCCGTTTCCGGCGTCATACGTGTCGCCGGAAGTTGCGTCATTTTTTGACGTTATTTTGCGCCAAAAATGTCGGCGTTCCGGATGTGGCGTCATTTTTGGCGCCAAAAGCATTTAGGCGCCAAATAATGTGGGCGTCTGATTTGGCGCTAAAAAATATGGGCGTCGCTTTTGTCTCCACATTATTTCAGTCTCTTTTTTTCATTGCTTCTGGTTGCTAGAAGCTTGTTCTTTGGCATTTTTTCCCATTCCTGAAACTGTCATTTAAGGAATTTGATCAATTTTGCTTTATATGTTGTTTTTTCTCTTACATATTGCAAGATGTCTCACGTTGCATCTGAGTCAGAAGATACTACAGGAAAATCGCTGTCTAGTGCTGGATCTACCAAAGCTAAGTGTATCTGCTGTAAACTTTTGGTAGCTATTCCTCCGGCTGTTGTTTGTATTAATTGTCATGACAAACTTGTTAATGCAGATAATATTTCCTTTAGTAAAGTACCATTGCCTGTTGCAGTTCCTTCAACATCTAAGGTGCAGAATGTTCCTGATAACATAAGAGATTTTGTTTCTGAATCCATAAAGAAGGCTATGTCTGTTATTTCTCCTTCTAGTAAACGTAAAAAATCTTTTAAAACTTCTCTCCCTACAGATGAATTTTTAAATGAACATCATCATTCTGATGACTCTTCTGGTTCAGAGGATTCTGTCTCAGAGATTGATGCTGATAAATCTTCATATTTATTTAAAATGGAATTTATTCGTTCTTTACTTAAAGAAGTACTAATTGCTTTAGAAATAGAGGATTCTGGTCCTCTTGATACTAATTCTAAACGTTTAGATAAGGTCTTTAAATCTCCTGTGGTTATTCCAGAAGTTTTTCCTGTTCCTAATGCTATTTCTGCAGTAATTTCCAAAGAATGGGATAAATTGGGTAATTCATTTACTCCTTCTAAACGTTTTAAACAATTATATCCTGTGCCGTCTGACAGATTAGAATTTTGGGACAAAATCCCTAAAGTTGATGGGGCTATTTCTACCCTTGCTAAACGTACTACTATTCCTACGTCAGATGGTACTTCGTTTAAGGATCCTTTAGATAGGAAAATTGAATCCTTTCTAAGAAAAGCTTATCTGTGTTCAGGTAATCTTCTTCTTAGACCTGCTATATCATTGGCTGATGTTGCTGCAGCTTCAACTTTTTGGTTGGAAACTTTAGCGCAACAAGTAACAGATCATGATTCTCATGATAAAATTATTAGCATGCTGAAGAAGAATAATAATATCTGTGATGCCATTTTTGATATTATCAGAGTTGATGTCAGGTTTATGTCTCTAGCTATTTTAGCTAGAAGAGCTTTATGGCTTAAGACTTGGAATGCTGATATGGCTTCTAAATCAACTCTACTTTCCATTTCTTTCCAGGGTAACAAATTATTTGGTTCTCAGTTGGATTCTATTATCTCAACTGTTACTGGTGGGAAAGGAACTTTTTTACCACAGGATAAAAAATCTAAGGGTAAAAACAGGGCTAATAATCGTTTTCGTTCCTTTCGTTTCAACAAAGAACAAAAGCCTAATCCTTCATCCTCAGGAGCAGTTTCAGTTTGGAAACCATCTCCGGTCTGGAATAAATCCAAGCCTGCTAGAAAGGCAAAGCCTGCTTCTAAGTCCACATGAAGGTGCGGCCCTCATTCCAGCTCAGCTGGTAGGGGGCAGGTTACGTTTTTTCAAAGAAATTTGGATCAATTCTGTTCACAATCTTTGGATTCAGAACATTGTTTCAGAAGGGTACAGAATTGGTATTCAAGATGAGGCCTCCTGCAAAGAGATTTTTTCTTTCCCGTGTCCCAGTAAATCCAGTGAAAGCTCAAGCATTTCTGAATTGTGTTTCAGATCTAGAGTTGGCTGGAGTAATTATGCCAGTTCCAGTTCCGGAACAGGGGATGGGGTTTTATTCAAATCTCTTCATTGTACCAAAGAAGGAGAATTCCTTCAGACCAGTTCTGGATCTAAAAATATTGAATCGTTATGTAAGGATACCAACGTTCAAGATGGTAACTGTAAGGACTATCTTGCCTTTTGTTCAGCAAGGGCATTATATGTCCACAATAGATTTACAGGATGCATATCTGCATATTCCGATTCATCCAGATCATTATCAGTTCCTGAGATTCTCTTTTCTGGACAAGCATTACCAGTTTGTGGCTCTGCCGTTTGGCCTAGCTACAGCTCCAAGAATTTTTACAAAGGTTCTCGGTGCCCTTCTGTCTGTAATCAGAGAACAGGGTATTGTGGTATTTCCTTATTTGGACGATATCTTGGTACTTGCTCAGTCTTTACATTTAGCAGAATCTCATACGAATCGACTTGTGTTGTTTCTTCAAGATCATGGTTGGAGGATCAATTTACCAAAAAGTTAATTGATTCCTCAGACAAGGGTAACTTTTCTGGGTTTCCAGATAGATTCAGTGTCCATGACTCTGTCTTTAACAGACAAGAGACGTCTAAAATTGATTTCAGCTTGTCGAAACCTTCAGTCACAATTATTCCCTTCGGTAGCCTTATGCATGGAAATTCTAGGTCTTATGACTGCTGCATCGGACGCGATCCCCTTTGCTCGTTTTCACATGCGACCTCTTCAGCTCTGTATGCTGAATCAATGGTGCAAGGATTACACAAAGATATCTCAATTAATATCTTTAAAAACGATTGTTTGACACACTCTAACGTGGTGGACAGATCACCATCGTTTAATTCAGGGGGCTTCTTTTGTGCTTCCGACCTGGACTGTAATTTCAACAGATGCAAGTCTCACAGGTTGGGGAGCTGTGTGGGGATCTCTGACGGCACAAGGAGTTTGGGAATCTCAGGAGGTGAGATTACCGATCAATATTTTGGAACGTGCAATTTTCAGAGCTCTTCAGTTTTGGCCTCTTCTGAAGAGAGAATCATTCATTTGTTTTCATACAGACAATGTCACAACTGTGGCATACATCAATCATCAAGGAGGGACTCACAGTCCTCTGGCTATGAAAGAAGTATCTAAAATTTTGGTTTGGGCGGAATCCAGCTCCTGTCTAATCTCTGCGGGTCATATCCCAGGTATAGACAATTGGGAAGCGGATTATCTCAGTCGCCAAACGTTGCATCCGGGCGAATGGTCTCTTCACCCAGAGGTATTTCTTCAGATTGTTCAAATGTGGGAACTTCCAGAAATAGATCTGATGGTGTCTCATCTAAAAAAGAAACTTCCCAGGTATCTGTCCAGATCCCGGGATCCTCAGGCGGAGGCAGTGGATGCATTATCACTTCCTTGGAAGTATCATCCTGCTTATATCTTTCCGCCTCTAGTTCTTCTTCCAAGAGTAATCTCCAAGATTCTGAAGGAATGCTCGTTTGTTCTGCTGGTAGCTCCGGCATGGCCTCACAGGTTTTGGTATGCGGATCTTGTCCGGATGGCCTCTTGCCAACCGTGGACTCTTCCGTTAAGACCAGACCTTCTGTCACAAGGTCCTTTTTTCCATCAGGATCTGAAATCCTTAAATTTAAAGGTATGGAGATTGAACGCTTGATTCTTGGTCAAAGAGGTTTCTCTGACTCTGTGATTAATACTATGTTACAGGCTCGTAAATCTGTATCTAGAGAGATATATTATAGAGTCTGGAAGACTTATATTTCTTGGTGTCTTTCTCATCATTTTTCTTGGCATTCTTTTAGAATACCGAGAATTTTACAGTTTCTTCAGGATGGTTTAGATAAGGGTTTGTCCGCAAGTTCCTTGAAAGGTCAAATCTCTGCTCTTTCTGTTCTTTTTCACAGAAAGATTGCTATTCTTCCTGATATTCATTGTTTTGTACAGGCTTTGGTTCGTATAAAACCTGTCATTAAGTCAATTTCTCCTCCTTGGAGTTTGAATTTGGTTCTGGGAGCTCTTCAAGCTCCTCCGTTTGAACCTATGCATTCATTGGACATTAAATTACTTTCTTGGAAAGTTTTGTTCCTTTTGGCCATCTCTTCTGCCAGAAGAGTTTCTGAATTATCTGCTCTTTCTTGTGAGTCTCCTTTTCTGATTTTTCATCAGGATAAGGCGGTGTTGCGAACTTCTTTTGAATTTTTACCTAAAGTTGTGAATTCCAACAACATTAGTAGAGAAATTGTGGTTCCTTCATTATGTCCTAATCCTAAGAATTCTAAGGAGAAATCGTTGCATTCTTTGGATGTTGTTAGAGCTTTGAAATATTATGTTGAAGCTACTAAGTCTTTCCGAAAGACTTCTAGTCTATTTGTTATTTTTTCCGGTGCTAGAAAAGGCCAGAAAGCTTCTGCCATTTCTTTGGCATCTTGGTTGAAATCTTTAATTCATCTTGCCTATGTTGAGTCGGGTAAAACTCCGCCTCAGAGGATTACAGCTCATTCTACTAGGTCAGTTTCTACTTCCTGGGCGTTTAGGAATGAAGCTTCGGTTGATCAGATTTGCAAAGCAGCAACTTGGTCCTCTTTGCATACTTTTACTAAATTCTACCATTTTGATGTATTTTCTTCTACTGAAGCAGTTTTTGGTAGAAAAGTACTTCAGGCAGCGGTTTCAGTTTGAATCTTCTGCTTATGTTTTTCATTAAACTTTATTTTGGGTGTGGATTATTTTCAGCAGGAATTGGCTGTCTTTATTTTATCCCTCCCTCTCTAGTGACTCTTGTGTGGAAAGATCCACATCTTGGGTAATCGTTATCCCATACGTCACTAGCTCATGGACTCTTGCTAATTACATGAAAGAAAACATAATTTATGTAAGAACTTACCTGATAAATTCATTTCTTTCATATTAGCAAGAGTCCATGAGGCCCGCCCTTTTTTTGTGGTGGTTATGATTTTGTATAAAGCACAATTATTCCAATTCCTTATTTTATATGCTTTCGCACTTTTTTATCACCCCACTTCTTGGCTATTCGTTAAACTGAATTGTGGGTGTGGTGAGGGGTGTATTTATAGGCATTTTGAGGTTTGGGAAACTTTGCCCCTCCTGGTAGGAATGTATATCCCATACGTCACTAGCTCATGGACTCTTGCTAATATGAAAGAAATGAATTTATCAGGTAAGTTCTTACATAAATTATGTTTTTTCGACTTTTGAAAATTGGAATTGCACACTGTAGAATTCACAAGCCATAGCCTGCTGGATATCTAGCCTCAGTAGAACCTATTCCAGTTGCAAGTCTAGATTGCCTCCTCCAAATAAGGCAAGTGGTTCATTAAGTTTTAATGAAAGTGCATTTAAAACGTATATAAAACCCATCTATTATGTTTATTTAGTGCAAGACTGCAGAACAATATTTGCAATTATTGTCCCTGTAACATTTTTGATCATACCTCAGTCATTTTATTTTTGTAATGTGTTTCAGTACATTTGAGCACGGTCAGTTTTGGATTGTTATCAACAAGAATTAAAAAATAATGTATTATCTTCCACTCTTTGTTCATTCACCATGCTCTGTAGAGCCAGAGAAAATGGATGAAATTGTATAGGAAAACGATCAATTGTGTAAATCAAAATTAATTTAAGAAGAGGCCCACTAGAGACTGTGTTTTATTCTTGACTGATATAGAAAAAATAAGCATATTGGAGGCTGGTTCTTGACCTAGGATCTTTAAGCTGGTGACAAAGAACTTGAAAATGTAATAATTTTTAACGGCTATGAAATTGATCCTCAGGATGCATTTCTGGTTTTCATGGATCTCAAGTGTGCTTGTTTCCTATTCCAATGGAAAGAAATCACTTGCGGTAACTTTAGTTTGCAGTAGGAGCACATCATTACCAAATCTTCCATGTTTTGTTTGTGTGTATGTGTATATATATATATATATGTGTATATATATATATATATATATATATATATATATATATATATATATATATATATATATATATATATATTATTTTACAGAGGAATAGAGAATTCCATTATCTGGACCTTATATATTTTTTCTCTTGTAAGGTGTATCCAGTCCACGGATCATCCATTACTTGTGGGATATTCTCCTTCCCAACAGGAAGTTGCAAGAGGATCACCCACAGCAGAGCTGCTATATAGCTCCTCCCCTAACTGCCATATCCAGTCATTCTCTTGCAAACTCTCAACATAGCTGGAGGTAGTAAGAGGAAAGTAGACGGTCCCTAAGGTGGAGGGAGCAGTTTCTACTTTATCAAAGCGTACCACTATCCCTGTCGAGGACAGTTGTGCTTTTTCAGATCCAATGGATAAAAAATTAGAAGGTTACCTTAAGAAAATGTTTATTCAACAAGGTTTTATCCTGCAGCCCCTTGCATGCATTGCGCCTGTCACTGCTGCTGCGGCGGTCTGGTTTGAGTCTCTGGAAGAGGCCTTTCAGACAGCTACTCCATTGACTGAAATACTTGAAAAGCTTAGAACACTTAAGCTAGCTAATTCTTTTGTTTCTGATGCCATTGTTCATTTGACTAAACTAACGGCTAAGAATTCTGGATTCGCCATCCAGGCGCGTAGGGTGCTATGGCTTAAATCTTGGTCAGCTGACGTGACTTCAAAGTCTAAATTACTTAACATTCCCTTCAAGAGGCAGACCCTATTCGAGCCTGGTTTGAAGGAAATTATTGCTGACATTACTGGAGGTAAGGGTCATACCCTTCCTCAGGACAGGGCCAAATCAAAGGCCAAACAGTCTAATTTTCGTGCCTTTCGAAACTTCAAGGCAGGTGCAGCATCAACTTCCTCTGCTACAAAACAAGAGGGAACTTTTGCTCAATCCAAGCCGGGCTGGAAACCTAACAAGTCCTGGAACAAAGGCAAGCAGGCCAGAAAGCCAGCAGGTGCCTCTAAGACAGCATGAAGGAAAGGCCCCCTATCTGGTAACGGATCTAGTAGGGGGCAGACTTTCTCTCTTCGCCCAGGCATGGGCAAGAGATGTTCAGGATCCCTGGGCGTTGGAGATCATATCTCAGGGATATCTTCTGGACTTCAAAGCTTCCCCTCCTCAAGGGAGATTTCACCTTTCGAGATTATCTGTAAACCAGATAAAGAAAGAGGCATTCTTACGCTGTGTGCAAGACCTCCTAGTTATGGGAGTGATCTGTCCAGTTCCACTGACGGAACAGGGACAGGGTTTTTATTCAAATCTGTTTGTGGTTCCCAAAAAAGAGGGAAACTTCAGACCCATTTTGGATCTAAAGATCTTAAACAAATTCCTCGTTCAAAATGGAAACTATTCGGACCATCTTACCTATGATCCAGGAGGGTCAGTACATGACCACAGTGGATTTGAAGGATGCTTACCTTCACATACCGATTCACAAAGATCATCATCGGTTCCTAAGGTTTGCCTTTCTGGACAGGCATTACCAATTTGTGGCTCTTCCCTTCGGGTTAGCTACAGCTCCAAGAATCTTTACAAAGGTTCTGGGATCGCTTCTGGCGGTCCTAAGACCGCGAGGTATATCAGTGGCCCCTTATCTGGACGACATCCTGATACAGGCGTCAAGCTTTCAGATTGCCAAGTCACATACGGACATAGTTCTGGCATTTCTCAGGTCACATGGGTGGAAGGTGAACGAGGAAAAAAGTTCTCTATCCCCACTCACAAGAGTCTCCTTCCTAGGGACTCTGATAGATTCTGTAGAAATGAAGATTTACCTGACAGAATCCAGGTTATCAAAGCTTCTAAGATCTTGCCGTGTTCTTCATTCTATTCCGCGCCCTTCGGTGGCTCAGTGTATGGAAGTTATCGGCTTGATGGTAGCGGCGATGGACATAGTGCCATTTGCGCGCCTACATCTCAGACCGCTGCAACTATGCATGCTCAGTCAGTGGAATGGGGATTACACAGATTTGTCCCCTTTGCTAAATCTGGATCAAGAGACCAGAGATTCTCTTCTCTGGTGGCTATCTCGGGTCCATCTGTCCAAAGGTATGACCTTTCGTAGGCCAGATTGGACAATTGTAACAACAGATGCAAGCCTTCTAGGTTGGGGTGCAGTCTGGAATTCCCTGAAGGCTCAGGGATCGTGGACTCAGGAGGAGAAACTCCTCCCAATAAATATTCTGGAGTTAAGAGCAATATTCAATGCTCTTCTAGCTTGGCCTCAGTTAGCAACCCTGAGGTTCATCAGATTTCAGTCGGACAACATCACGACTGTGGCTTACATCATCCATCAAGGGGGAACCAGGAGTTCCCTAGCGATGTTAGAAGTCTCCAAGATAATTCGCTGGGCAGAGACTCACTCTTGCCACCTATCAGCAATCCATATCCCAGGTGTAGAGAATTGGGAGGCGGATTTTCTAAGTCGTCAGACTTTTCATCCGGGGGAGTGGGAACTCCATCCGGAGGTGTTTGCTCAATTGGTTCATCGTTGGGGCAAACCAGAACTGGATCTCATGGCATCTCGCCAGAACGCCAAGCTTCCTTGTTACGGATCCAGGTCCAGGACCCAGAAGCGGCACTGATAGATGCTCTAGCAGCGCCTTGGTTCTTCAACCTGGCTTATGTGTTTCCACCGTTTCCTCTGCTCCCTCGACTGATTGCCAAAATCAAACAGGAGAGAGCATCAGTGATCTTGATAGCGCCTGCGTGGCCACGCAGGACCTGGTATGCAGACCTAGTGGACATGTCATCCTTTCCACCATGGACCCTGCCTCTGAGACAAGACCTTCTACTACAAGGTCCTTTTAATCATCCGAATCTAATTTCTCTGTGACTGACTGTATGGAGATTGAACGCTTGATTTTATCAAAGCGTGGCTTCTCCGAGTCAGTCATTGATACCCTTATACAGGCACGAAAGCCTGTCACCAGGAAAATCTACCATAAGATATGGCGTAAATACCTTTATTGGTGTGAATCCAAGAATTACTCATGGAGTAAGGATAGGATTCCTAGGATATTGTCCTTTCTCCAAGAGGGTTTGGAAAAAGGATTATCAGCTAGTTCTTTAAAGGGACAGATTTCTGCTCTGTCTATTCTTTTGCACAAGCGTCTGGCAGAAGTTCCAGACGTTCAAGCTTTTTGTCAGGCTTTGGTTAGAATTAAGCCTGTGTTTAAACCTGCTGCTCCCCCGTGGAGCTTAAACTTGGTTCTTAAAGTTCTTCAAGGGGTTCCGTTTGAACCCCTTCATTCCATTGATATCAAACTTTTATCTTGGAAAGTTCTGTTTTTGATGGCTAGTTCCTCGGCTCGGAGAGTCTGAGTTATCTGCCTTACAATGTGATTCTCCTTATATGATTTTCCATTCAGATAAAGTAGTTCTACGTACAAAACCTGGGTTTTTTCCTAAGGTAGTTTCTAACAAGAATATCAATCAAGAGATTGTTGTTCCATCATTGTGTCCTAATCCTTCTTCAAAGAAGGAACGCCTTTTACATAATCTGGACGTGGTCCGTGCTTTAAAGTTTTACTTACAAGCTACTAAAGATTTTCGCCAAACATCTACACTGTTTGTTGTTTACTCTGGACAGAGGAGAGGTCAAAAAGCTTCGGCAACCTCTCTTTCTTTTTGGCTTCGGAGCGTAATACGCTTAGCCTATGAGACTGCTGGACAGCAGCCCCCTGAAAGGATTACAGCTCATTCTACTAGAGCTGTGGCTTCCACCTGGGCCTTTAAAAATGAGGCTTCTGTTGAACAGATTTGCAAGGCGGCGACTTGGTCTTCGCTTCATACCTTTTCAAAATTTTACAAATTTGATACTTTTGCTTCTTCGGAGGCTATTTTTGGGAGAAAGGTTCTACAGGCAGTGGTTCCTTCCATTTAAGCCTGCCTTGTCCCTCCCTTCATCGGTGTACTTTAGCTTTGGTATTGGTATCCCACAAGTAATGAATGATCCGTGGACTGGATACACCTTACAAGAGAAAACATAATTTATGCTTACCTGATAAATTTATTTCTCTTGTGGTGTATCCAGTCCACAGCCCACCCTGTCTTTTTAAGGCAGGTCTAAATTTTAATTTAAACTTCAGTCACCACTGCACCCTATGGTTTCTCCTTTCTCTGCTTGTTTCGGTCGAATGACTGGATATGGCAGTTAGGGGAGGAACTATATAGCAGCTCTGCTGTGGGTGATCCTCTTGCAACTTCCTGTTGGGAAGGAGAATATCCCACAAGTAATGGATGATCCGTGGACTGGATACACCACAAGAGAAATAAATTTATCAGGTAAGCATAAATTATGTTTTTTTTTTTGTCACTGGCTCTTTTCATGGCTGGGTAACAAACACAGAAAAAAATCAATAAAGTAGTTTTATTCATTATTTTTACCTAAGGTGGTTTGAATTGTATTCTTTAAAATAATAGTGTCTTGCCTTCTTACTGTCCAGGAAGACCAAGAAAGGAAACCATTGTATACATTGGGTGTTTAAATATAGGTTTTTGTTTAATATTTTAGAGTGATACTAAGCACCTTATGATTAGAAGACCGTAAAGGGACATGAAACCCAAAATGTTTATTTCATGGTTTAGGTAGAACATACAATTTTAAACAACTTTCCAGTTTACTTCTATTATCCAATTTGCTTCATTCTTTTTGCATGCTTTGTTGAAGGAGCAGCAATGCACTACTGGTTTCTAACTGAACACATGGGTGAGCCAATGACAATCGGTATTTATATGCAGCCACCAATCAGCAGCTAGAACATAGTTTCTTTGCTGCTCCTGAGTTTTCCTAGATAAACCTTTTAGCAAAGGAAATGAAATAATAGAAGTAAACTGGAAAGTTGTTTAAAATTGTATGCGCTAAATGATGAATGTCCAATTATGACTTTTTAAAGGGACAGTAAACTTTAGAATTTTTAATCCATAACAAGAAAGACAAACTTTATAAATGTTTATAATTATGTTTATAATTAAACATATAATTTACCCTCAGATTTTTTTTTTTTAATACTGCTGACTGCCCACTGCCTGTACTTGTATTTTTTAAATTTAGTAGCTTATGCGGCTTGCTCCCATTAGCGGGGTGCTGATCGAGCCATTGATGTCTATTGATCTCGTTCCTTTACGCTCAGCTTCTTTCCCTGAGTCTGTGCATGCACACTTTCTTGCTCTTCTCCTCAGCTGTCAGAAAAGTAAATATCGGATTGCCGCGTTACTATTTCTGTAAGAGCGTGCTCGGTAGGCAGGTCAGTGGCGTGTCAGGGGTGTGATGCACTCTCATTAGTTGATCACATTATTAATAAACTGTGAAGAAGAAAAACAAATAGTGGCATAGAGGGCGGTCTTACAAATATGCTACCGTAAACATTTGTTTTATTGCCTAATCTATACATAACGCTAGCCAGGGAACGTCTATCCCATATCAAATTTATTTTAAATACTAAAACTATAAACATATAATTTTTTATATCTTTTGTTTACTGACCCTTTAATGTTTTGTTGGTATAGAACACTGGTTTTCAAACCTGTCCTCAGGCCTCCCCAACAGGCCAGGTTTTCAGGATTACCTTGGATGAGAGCAGGTAAAATAACTGTTTACTAATCAGCTGATTATTTCACCTTTGCTCCAGTTCAGATATCCTCAAAACCTGGCCTGTTAGGGAGGCCCGAGGACAGGTTAAGTTTGAAAACCAGCGGTATAAAATAACCTATCAACCAAGTTCTCCCCACTGAGAGGTAAGCACACAGGAGCTCCTGAGCATGGCAACAGCTGGTGATTGGTTCCTACCGGCTTATTCTTCCCCACTAAGTGGTAAACACACAGCAGCTGCTGAGCATGAGACAGCAGGTGATTGGTTCCTACCCGAATTATTTTGAAGAATAACATTAAAAATAATTTTAAACTGTATTAGAATATCAGAAGCTCTCTGTGTAATATTATATACACGTTATTTACATTTTATACACTTCATTTCCTTCTTAAAGGGGCATTAAACACTAAATAAATGCTAGATAGAATGATGGATTCAAAGAAAAGATTAGTCTGAGAATAACATGTAGATTTATTTTGTAAAGTTTCATTAGCTGTTTAAATATTGACAAAAACTTTTAGGGACTTTAAACAATGGGAGATGCCATGTTGTAACTTAAGTTACTTTCTCTGTGGTGGCCAATTAGGGACAGTTATAAATAGGTCACTAGAGTGTGCGGCCAATGGCTGTATGGAATATAACAGTGTTCTGCACTTCCATTTCTAACAAGAACTGAAAAGCTCACAATTTCAGAATGGAATTACAGGAAAAGGGGACAAAATAAATAATAAAAAGTATATTGCAGAGGTGTTTCTTTAATATACAATTTCTCATTTTATATTACCATCTCAAAGTGTTTAACGTCCCTTTAAAGTTTATATTGTGGAGAACTTCTGCCCCATCTTTTAAGCTTATTAAGACTTTTTCTTTACTACGGTATATTATACCTATAAAAAATGATGTGTGTGTGTACATATAAATTATTAATTGATACACTTTATATAATTTCCTTTAATGTTTAAACAATACCTCAGTACTTGATATATTCGAGCACCAGGGAGCCAGTGGTTCCTAGAAAAATGGTCACTGCAACCTGGAAAATCCCCTGTCCTGCTCATCAGAAGGAGAACCAGAATATACTGGTCTTCTCTCTTTCATACAGACCAATGGAAGAGTCCCTTTATTGTCAAACTGCAGAGATGTTTTCACCTAGGGCTACAGCACACAGGGAAGACCTGGGCTGTTTGACAGGCATAATTAGAGCTCTCTCATATGGTGCAATCTGCAATGTGTGGGAGAGCTTCCTGACAAACAGCCCTGATCTCTCCTGCATTGTAGCCAAAAGTGAAAATGAACAATTGGATTACCTGGCTAAACTATGGACTTCCCCAAAATCTGCCCCTAGACCGACCAAATTACCCAAACCTACCCTGACTGGCCACAACCCCTCTGGAGACGGAGGCTCCACCCTCTGCAGAACAGGTACATTAAGAAAAGAATGACTTTCTTGGTAAGCCATCTAAATGCAGCTAGGATAATCGTTTGTTTTTTAAAAAATAAATAAATATATATATATATATATATATATATCTATAGCATACTTCGGAGATATTGCAGGTTCGGTTCCAGACCACCGCAATAAAGCGACTAAAGCAATAGTGAGTCACACTCATTTTTTTGTTTTGTTTCCCAGTACATATAAAAGTTAAATTTACTCTATATTGTAGTCTATTAAAGTGATACTAAGCCCATGATTTGGATAGAGCATGCAATTTTAAGCAACTTTCTAATTTGCTCATATTATCAATTGTTCTTGGTTCTCTTGATATCTTTATTTGAAACAGCAGGAATGAAAGCTTAGGAGCAGTCCCATTTTAGGTTCAGCACCTGGGTACTGCTTGCTGATTGGTGACTAAAAAAAATGCTAGCTATCATCTGATCCTTCAATGAGTCATAATCTTTTTGCTGGTGTTGTGTGTGTGTGTGTGTGTGTGTATATATCTGTATTTTTGTGTTTATATGTGTAAATATGGCACAGACTTTCTCGACACAGGGTTGCCACAAACCTTCAATTTCTAAAAAGAGCAATATCTGTGAAGCACAATAAAGTCAAGCGTGCTAAAACGAGGTATGCCTGTGTGTGTGTTTAAATATATATATATATATATTATCTCACAAAAGTGAGTACACCCCTCACATTTTTGTAAATATTTTATTATATCTTTTCATGTGACAACACTGAAGAAATGACACTTTGCTGCAATGTAAAGTAGTGAGTGTACAGCCTGTATAACAGTGTAAATTTGCTGTCCCCTAAAAATAACTCAACACACAGCCATTAATGTCTAAACCGTTGGCAACAAAAGTTAGTACACCCCTATGTGGAAATGTCCAAATTGGGCCCAATTAGCCGTTTTCTCTCCCCGGTGTCATGTGACTCGTTAGTGTTACAAGATCTCAGGTGTGAATGGGGAGCAGATGTGTTAAATTTGGTGTTATCGCTTTCACACTCTCTCATACTGGTCACTGGAAGTTCAACATGTCACCTCATGGCAAAGAACGCTGAGGATCTGAAAAAAAAAATATGTTGCTCTACATAAAGTTGTCCTAGGCTATAAGAAGATTGCCAAGACCCTGAAACTGAGCTGCAGCACGGTGGGCAAGACCATACAGTGGTTTCATAGGACAGGTTCCACTCAGAACAGGCCTCACCATGGTCGACCAAAGAAGTTGAGTGCACATGCTCAGCGTCATATCCAGAGGTTGTCTTTGGCAAATATGAGTGCTGCCAGCATTGCTGCAGAGGTTGAAGGGGGGGGGGGGAATCAGCCTGTCAGTGCCCAGACCATACACTGCACACTGTATCAAATTGGTCTGCATGGCTGTCGTCCCAGAAGGAAGCCTCTTCTAAAGATGATGCACAAGAAAGCCTGCAAACAGTTTGCTGAAGACAAGCAGGACTGGAACCATGTCCTGTGGTCTGATGAGACCAAGATAAAATTATTTGGTTCAGATGGTGTCAAGCGTGTGTGGCGGCAACCAGGTGAGGAGTACAAAGACAAGTGTGTCTTGCCTACAGTCAAGCATGGTAGTGGGAGTGTCATGCTATTGGCCTGCATGAGTGCTGCCGGCACTGGGGAGCTACAGTTCATTGAGGGAACCATGAATGCCAACATGTACTGACATACTGAAGCAGAGCATGATCCCCTCCCTTCGGCGACTGGGCCGCAGGGCAGTATTCCAACATAATGACCCCAAACACACTTACAAGACGACCACTGCCTTGCTAAAGAAGCTGAGGGTAAAGGGGATGGACTGGCCAAACATGTCTCCAGACATAACCCCTATTGAGCATCCGTGGGGCATCCTCAAACGGAAGGTGGGGGAGCGCAAGGTCTCTAACATCCACCAGCTCCATGATGTTGTCATGAAGGAGTGGAAGAGAACTCCAGTGGCAACCTGTGAACTCCATGCCCAAGAGGGTTAAGGCAGTGCTGGAAAATAATGGTGGCCACACAAAATATTTAAACTTTTTGCCCAATTTGGGCATTTCCACTTAGGGGTGTACTCACTTTTGTTGCCAACGGTTTAGACATTAATGGCTGTGTGTTGAGTTATTTTGAGGGAACAGCAAATTTACACTGTTATACAGGCTGTAGACTGTACATTGTAGCAAAGTGTCATTTCTTCAGTGTTGTCACATGAAAAGATATAATAAAATATTTACAAAAATGTGAGGGGTCTACCCATTTTTGTGAGATACTGACTGTATGTGTGTGTGTGTGTGTGTGTGTGTGTGTGTGTGTGTAAAGTTAGCTATAGGTGAAGGGCACTCACAGGACTTGTAGAACGGGTAAAAGAATATAATCTTTATTTTCCAAAAGCAGACATAAATCAAACAATGTCGACGTTTCGGCCCATTTAAAGACCTTCTTCAAGACAGATTTTTATCTACAAAAAACAAAACATACAATCAAAAGAAAAACAAATAACCTCAAGAATACACCAGTGACCTCCACCATAAATGGCAGTAATGTACCACCGTCATACATAGAATTATATATTCCGCCAACCACCGGACATATATTCAAAATTAAAAACCAGGGAACAAGCAAGGACAAAAGAAGAAAAGTGGAACAAAGTACAAGGACGTACGGACAACAAAAAATGGGAGAACATAATAGGACATCACAGTGCTACAGGGCATTCAAAGCAAAATACTCACATAATGGAAAACAGTACAAGCAGTTAAGGACATGCACAATCTGAATGTAATAATGCTAATTATCCAATAATCAAAACACCTAGGAGTACACTGCACAGGTGGAGATCTAACCACCAATCATACTTAAGCACCACCTGACAATTTAAGCAATCAATGCATGTGTGGGAAAACATAGCAGAACATCACAACACTATAGGGCATTTAAAACAATAAACTCCCATAGTGAGAAACAGGACAAGCTGATAGGGACATACCCCATCTAAGTGTATTGATACTGATTATCACATCATCAAATCACCCCTTACAAGACAACCGATGTATTACATAGAGATGAGTGTCACTATAGGGCAACCACCATATGATGGTACATGTAAAAAACTTTCAAAGCCAAAAGGTGGCAAATAGACACGTAGAGAACACCATACAATACCCGATTCACACTACATGAAAACAGGATGTTCACAAGAACTAAATACATAGGCCCACACTATCCGGTCACCTAAGGTTCTAGGACGCAGGATATAGTATCCGGGCTACAACCGGAAAGAGTAAGAAACACTGATGAGAGACTGTAAAAACGTGAACCGTGGCAAACAACGTATAAGCTATGGCTCACATACACACAACCTATATGTGCAAGCCTACCCGGTAGATCATCAACTAGTGTAACCAACATCCGTATATACTAGTTGATTCAGTGTTTCTTACTCTTTCCGGTTGTAGTCCGGATACTATATCCTGCGTCCAAGAACCTTAGGTGACTGGATAGTGTGGGCCTATGCATTTAGTTCTTGTGAACATCCCCTTCTCATGTAGTGTGAATCGGGTATTGTATGGTGTTCTCTACGTGTCTATTTGCCACCTTTTGGCTTTGAAAGTTTTTTACATGTACCATCATATGGTGGTTGCCGTATAGTGACACTTATCTCTATGTAATACGACGGTTGTCTTGTAGGGGTGATTTGATGATGTGATAATCAGTATCAATACACTTAGATGGGGTATGTCCCTATCAGCTTGTACTGTTTCTCACTATGGGAGTTTATTGTTTTAAATGCCCTATAGTGTTGTGACGAGTGTTCAATGCCATACCTAAAAGTCAGTTCTTTAGAACTATAAGTAATGTTAAAGATTTTTTTTTACAAGAAGTAAGACTTAAACAAATGGGAAAGAAATTTCTTGAAAGAGGTTATCTGAAATCTGTTATTTCTAATAGTGAACAAATCGTTAAAAGTAAAATCAATGAGGTGACGAGTGCTCAAGAGAATGGAGGGGACAATAGACAAAGTGGTGTAAGACAGATTGGTAAAAAACAATTAATCTTTTCATCGGTATTTAATCAATTTAGTGATGATATCTCTAAAATTATAAAAAAAACATTGGTACTTATTGAGTAAATTTAATCCCCATATTGAGGAATTTTGTCAACCACCTATCAATTCCTATAAAAGAGTCAAAAATATCAGAGACTTAGTGGTAAAGTCAGATGTAGGTACCAAGAAAAAAAGAAACAATCAACCATTTAACTACAGCTAATAGAGGATCTTACCCCTGTTTAAACTGCGCCCAATGTAACTCTATGATTAAAGGGAAATTCATTGCACAAATTAATGATAATAAAAATTGAGAAATTAAGGGCTTCTGTACCTGCAATACAGATGATGTAATCTACATCCTCAAATGCCCATGTGGACGGGGCTATGTGGGGGAGACAATTAACCCTGTAAAGGATAGGATATGTGCCCATAAATCATCAATCGGATGTAAAGACATGACGCTGCCAGTGTCATCCCATTTCCTCTCTGCGGGACATTCTGTTAGCCAGCTGAGGTTCCAGATAATTGACCATATACCCAAACAAAGGAGAGGTGGTAACAGAGAGTTACTTTTAAAAAAAAGGGAGTTATGGTGGATTCAACACCTTAAAAACACTCTGTCCGAATGGTTTGAATAAAGATTATGATCTTCACTTGTTTTTATAATATTTTAAATGTATGTTATAAATTTAATATTTTCTATATTTCGATAATCTTAGGGTTATCCCTTCTGTAATAAGGTATTCTAAGGTTATACATAGTATAGGAATAGAAAATAGAGAAGAAAGATTTTCTGTAAACATATAAATAAAAAAAGTATTCTCTTGAAACTTGACCAGTAGGCCCATAGACAGAACTTTTTTTCACTTTCTGTGATGAGATTTTTTTTAGTGAAAATTTTTCTGCAGGTCATTTTTAAATAAAATTGTAAATTTGTCAGTTACACTAAGGCACCCGATCAATTGCACTGTGTTGGTTAACTGGAGAATAAAGCAATATTTAAAGTTGTATAATCTAGTGCAGTAGTTGAAAATTGCATTGCAAATTAGCTGCAGACAAAAAAAGTAATTGTAAAATGTCTCTTGAATTAATTTGTTTCCTTTTATCTTAGTCTAACATAGAAATGTAGTAAAAAAAAAAAGGTGCATTACTCATATGAACATCTTACATTCAGAGAAAAACAGCTTTGCAGACTGTGAAAAGCTAGGGAATGAGCTTGCAAAAATCTCAGAGCCAGACAACAATCAATGCACTGCTGCTTTGCAGCACTACTGCATATTTGACTGTTGTCTTCAAACAGCACTTTGCTCTGTATGCACTGTGTTAAAGGGACATGAAACTCAAAAAAAATCTTTCATGATTCAGATAGAGAATACAATTATAAACAACTTTCCAATTTACTTCTATTATTTAATTTGCTTCCTTCTCTTGTTATCATTAGCTGAAAGGTTTATCTAGGCAAGTTCATGAGCAGCAGAGAAACTAGGTTCTAGCTGTTGATTGGTGGCTGCATATATATATTGAATGTGATTGGCTCATCCATATGTTCAGATAGCAACTAGTAGTGCATTGCTGCTCCTACAACAAATGATACCAAGAGAATGAAACAACTTAGATAATAGAAGTAAATTAGAAAGTTGTTTAAAATTGTGTTCTCTATCTGAATCATGACAGAATTTTTTTGGGTTTCATGTACCTTTAAGGAAAACTTATACAGTGCAGCCAGAGAACATCTCTGTTTAAAAAGAACAGCCTAATGCGGAGCAGCACTGAAAAGTTAAAGTTGTTCTTTCTGCAGACATGCTGCATTTTCTGCGATGACATCTCAGATCACTCTATGTTCTGCCTTGGGGCCAGTAGGGGGCAAAAGTTTCCACATTGATATGCGAAAAAATCAGTATACTGAAGCTAATTAGCATACAGGTGGTATAAAAGGTGGTGATTACCCATAATCCATAGCATGACTAAGGTTGCTTAAATAAAGAATGGAAATCTTTTAAAGAAACAGTGCTGACACAAGCCTTTGTTTTCTTGTATCTATATCAGTGAGGTTGGCAGGCCTCATTAAGCGTACGTGCACTACTATGTTGGCAAAACAGTAGTGCTGAACTTACCTTTTGGATGAATATATATATGTGTGTGTGTATATATATATATATGTATGTATATGTGTATATGTGTGTGTATATATATATATATATATATAATATATATATATATATATATATATATATATATATTGTATATGTGTATATAAAAAACCCCCACAAACTCTTGCCTCGTAATTTTTTTTGCAGGCTCCTAGATTTCAGGGACATTTGACAATTCGTGCAAGTAATATTTTTAATAAGGATGTAGCTAAAATTCTTTTAAAAACACTGTCTTACTTTGAAATTAAATGAAATTAAATGTTGTATCCTCCAAACTAAGTGCCCTTGTGTTCATTAAACAGTTTCATTATGTTTCTTGTAGTAGATGTGTGTATTGCTTACAATCTAACATTGTTTATTTGCTGTTATATGTTTGTTGCAGTGCGTGGCACATATATATGCTTTTAAAAGTTTTCTTCTCCGTACATAAGTTAATCCAGATGTGAACACTGTTATTCATTGAAGCAAACATGTTCTGGTGAGGGCTGGGTCTGTACAGTCAATGTAAATATGTACCTTCAATACACTGTAGTGACCCAGTCAACGTCTGGAATTAATCTGTAGCAGTCAGATGAGGACTATCAGTTCTGCAGAACATCACTGGAACAGCCCAGAGGCACTGACCCAATTGCTCAGTGGATAGTACAGTGTGTTATGTGGAAGTCCCTTCTATGAGAACATCTTTACAAAAGCCACAAGTAAAGGCTATTGTGTATAAAACAAGCTTTTTAAAATAGAAACTTTATGTATTTAACCCTGAGAAGCAGGATCTTAAATTTCACCTATTGATTACTATTAAGCCTTTTTTTTTTGTTAACTTTAACTGATATAGCCCAGATCTGACCAAAGGCCCAGAGGCTGTAATGCAGTCCTCAAGCACTTGTTTAGCCCCTACTTCCGTCATCAACCATTACTTCAAACGTTTAAACCTGTCTCTGTCTTTACACAGCTGACTGGTTAGTGCTCACTCAGTGCAGATACACTTATGCTTGAATTCCCTGAGTACAACTGATTGGTTAGTGCTTCCTCAGTGCCAGATACACTTATGCTGGAATTCCCTGAGTACAACTGATTGGTTAGTGCTTCCTCAGTGCCAGATACACTTATGCTGGAATTCCCTGAGTACAACTGACTGGTTAGTGCTTCCTCAGTGCCAGATACACTTGTACTCAGGAAATTCAAGCATAAGTGTATCTGTACTGAGGAAGCACTAACCATTCAGTTGTACTCATGGAATTCAAGCATAACTCACTGGTTAGTGCTTCCTCAGTGCAGATACACTTATGCTTGAATTTCCTGAGTACAACTGAATGGTTAGTGCTTCCTCAGTGTAGATACACTTATGCTTGTATTAATCGAGTACAACTGAATGGTTAGTGCTTCCTCAGTGCCAGATACATTTATGCTTGAATTCCCTGAGTTCAACGGATTGGTTAGTGCTTCCTCAGTGCAGATACACTTATGTTTGAATTCCCTGAGTACAACTGAATGGTTAGTGCTTCCTCAGTGCAGATACACTTTTGCTTGAATTCCCTGAGTACAACTGACTGGCAAGTGCTTACTCAGTGCAGATACACTTATGCTTGAATTCCCTGAGTACAACTGAAACTGGTTAGTGCTTACTCACTTATGCTTGAATTCATTAAGTACAACTGACTTGGTCAGTTCTTCCTCAGTGCAGATACACTTATGCTTTTATTCCCTGAGTACAACAGATTGGTTAGTGCTTCCTCAGTGCAGATACACTTTTATGCTGGAATTCCCTGAGTACAACTGAATGGTTAGTGCCTCCTCAGTGCAGATACACTTATGCTTGAATTTATTGAGTACAACTGAATGGTTAGTTCTTCCTCAGTGCCAGATACACTTATGCTTGAATTTCTTAAGTACAACTGACTGGTTAGGGCGTCCTCAGTGCAGATACACTTATGCTTGAATTCATAAAGTCCAACTTACTTGGTCAATGCTTCCTCAGTGCAGATACACTTACGCTTGAATTCATTGAGTACAACTGACTGATTAGTGCTTCCTCAGTGCAGATACACTTATGCTTGAATTCCCTGAGTACAACTGACTGGTAAGTGCTTACTCATTGCAGATACACTTATGCTTGAATTCCCTGAGTACAACTGAAACTGGTTAGTGCTTCCTCACTTATGCTTGAATTCATTAAGTACAACTGACTTGCTTAGTGCTTCCTCAGTGTAGATACACTTATGCTTGTATTAATTGAGTACAACTGACTGGTTAGTGCTTCCTCAGTGCAGATACACTTATGCTTGAATTCCCTGAGTACAACTGATTGGTTAGTGCTTCCTCAGTGCAGATACACTTATGCTTGAATTCCCTGAGTACAACAGATTGGTTAGTGCTTCCTCAGTGCAGATACACTTATGCTTGAATTCCCTGAGTACAACTGAATGGTTAGTGCTTCCTCAGTGTAGATACAATTATGCTTGTATTAATTGAGTACAACTGAATGGTTAGTGCTTCCTCAATGCCAGATACATTTATGCTTGAATTCCCTGAGTACAACGGATTAGTTAGTGCTTCCTCAGTGCAGATACACTTATGTTTGAATTCCCTGAGTACAACTGAATGGTTAGTGCTTCCTCAGTGTAGATACACTCATGCTTGTATTAATCGAGTACAACTGAATGGTTAGTGCTTCCTCAGTGCCAGATACATTTATACTTGAATTCCCTGAGTACAACGGATTGGTTAGTGCTTCCTCAGTGCAGATACACTTATGCTTGAATTTCCTTAGTACAACTGACTGGTTAGGGCGTCCTCAGTGCAGATACACTTATGTTTGAATTCATTAAGTCCAACTTACTTGGTCAATGCTTCCTCAGTGCAGATACACTTACGCTTGAATTCATTGAGTACAACTGACTGGTTAGTTCTTCCTCAGTTCAGATACACTTATGCTTGAATTCCCCGAGTACACCTGAATGGGTAGTGCTTCTTCATTGCAGATACACTTATGTTTGAATTCATTAAGTACAACTGACTTGGTTAGTGCTTCCTCAGTGCAGATACACGTATGCTTGAATTCCCTGAGTACAACTGAATGGTTAGTGCTTCCTCAGTGCAGATACACTTATGACTGAATTAATTGAGTACAACTGACTTGGTTAGTGCTTCCTCAGTGCAGATACTTATGCTTGAATTCCCTGAGTACAACTGACTGGTTAGTGCTTCCTCAGTGCAGATACACTTATGCTTGAATTCCCTAAATACAACTGAATGATTAGTGCTTCCTCAGTGCAGATACACTTATGCTTGAATTTCCTGAGTACAACTGAATGGTTAGTGCTTCCTCAGTGTAGATACACTTATGCTTGTATTAATTGAGTACAACTGATTGGTTAGTGCCTCCTCAGTGCCAGATACACTTATGCTTGAATTCCCTGAGTACAACTGAATGGTTAGTGCTTCCTCAGTGCAGATACACTTATGCTTGAATTTCCTGAGTACAACTGACTGGTTAGTGCTCCCTCAGTGCAGATACACTTATGCTTGAATTCCCTGAGTACAACTGAATGGTTAGTGCTTCCTCAGTGCAGATACACTTATGCTTGAATTCCCTGAGTACAACTGACTGGTTAGGGCTTCCTCAGTGCAGATACACTTATGCTTGAATTCCCTGAGTACAACCGAATGGTTAGTGCTTCCTCAGTGCAGATACACTTATGCTTGAATTTCCTGAGTACAACTGAATGGTTAGTGCTTCCTCAGTGTAGATACACTTATGCTTGTATTAATTGAGTACAACTGAATGGTTAGTGCTTCCTCAGTGCCAGATACATTTATGCTTGAATTTCTTGAGTACAACTGACTGGTTAGTGCTTCCTCAGTGCAGATACACTTATGCTTGAATTTCCTGAGTCCAACTGAATGATTAGTGCTTCCTCAGTGTAGATACACTTATGCTTTTATTAATTGAGTACAACTGAATGGTTAGTGCTTCCTCAGTGCCAGATACACTTATGCTTGAATTCCCTGAGTACAACTGACTGGCTAGTGCTTCGTCAGTGCAGATACACTTATGCATGAATTCCCTGAGTACAACTGAATGTTTAGTGCTTCCTCAGTGCCAGATACACTTATGCTTGAATTTCCTGAGTACAACTGACTGGTTAGTGCTTCCTCGGTGCAGATACACTTATGCTTGAATTCCCTGAGTACAGCTGATTGGTTAGTGCTACCTCAGTGCAGATACACTTATGCTTTAATTCTTTGAGTACAACTGTCTGATTAGTGCTTCCTCGGTGCAGATACACTTATGCTTGAATTCCCTGAGTAAAGCTGATTGGTTAGTGCTTCCTCAGTGCAGATACACTTATGCTTTAATTCTTTGAGTACAACTGACTGGTTAGTGTTTCCTCGGTGCAGATACACTTATGCTTGAACTCACTGAGTACAACTCAATGGTTAGTGCTTTCTCAGTGCAGATACACTTATGCTTGAATTTCCTGAGTACAACTGACTGGTTAGTGCTTCCTCGGTGCAGATACACTTATGCTTGAATTCCCTGAGTACAGCTGATTGGTTAGTGCTACCTCAGTGCAGATACACTTATGCTTGAATTCCCTGAGTATAGCTGATTGGTTAGTGCTTCCTCAGTACAGATACACTTATGCTTTAATTCTTTGAGTACAACTGTCTGGTTAGTGCTTCCTCGGTGCAGATACACTTATGCTTGAATTCCCTAAGTAAAGCTGATTGGTTAGTGCTTCCTCAGTGCAGATACACTTATGCTTTAATTCTTTGAGTACAACTGACTGGTTAGTGCTTCCTCGGTGCAGATACACTTATGCTTGAACTCCCTGAGTACAACTCAATGGTTAGTACTTTCTCAGTACAGAAACACTTATGCTTTTATTCATTGAGTACAAATTTGCAGGCTTTTATCTTTGTCCTAAGGCCAGTCTCGTATTTGTATCATTTTAACCTTTAAGGCCATGGAAACTCTACAAGAGGAAAGGGTACATTTACAAATATTTGCCATTGAGAATAATAGCAGTTTAGGCTTTTCTATACTTGATGATGCACCAGTATATTTGCTAGAATCACATATATGCCAAAAAGTTTTTTTTTCCTTAATAATTGAAAACCCCCCCACTTTTTCTAACTTTCACCCCCAAAATCTGTTGCACATCTACAACCACCAAAAAAATAGTTTCTAAATTGTGTCCTTAAAGGGACAGTTAACACCAGAATTTTTGTTGTTTTAAAAGATAGATTATCCCTTTATTACCCATTCTCCAGTTTTGCATAACCAACACAGTTATATTAATATACTTTTTATCTCTGTGATTACATTGTATCTAAGCATCTTCTGACAGCCCCCTGATCACATGACATTTTATTTATTATCTATTGACTTTTATTTTAGCCAATTAGTGCAGTGTCTGCCACAATCCACGGGCGTGCTCACAGTGTTATCTATAGGGTTTGCCTGAACTAGCTCTCCCCTGCTGTGAAAAGCAAATACAAAAGCATGTGATTAGAGGCGGCCTTCAAGGGCTTAGCAATTATCATATGAGCCTTCCTAGGTCTAGCTTTCAACTAAGAATACCAAAAGAACAAAGCAAAATTGGTGATAAAAGTAAATTGGAAAGTTGTTTAAAATTGCATGCCCTATTTGAAACATGAAAGTTTTTTTTGGACTTGACTGTCCCTTTAATATAGAAATACCCAATGTTTACATGTTCTTTGTTTTTTTTGCAAGTTATAGGGCAATAAATACAAGTAGCACTTTGCTATTTCTAAACCATTTTTTTTTTTAAATTAGCGATAGTTACATTGGAGCACTGATATCTGTCAGGAATCCCTGAATATCCCTTGACATGTATATATTTCTCTTGTTAAGTGTATCCAGTCCATGGATCATCCATTACTTGTGGGATATTCTCCTTCCCAACAGGAAGTTGCAAGAGGATCACTCACAGCAGAGCTGCTACATAGCTCCTCCCCCAACTGTCATATCCAGTCATTCTCTTGCAAGCCTCAACCAAGATGGAGGTCGTAAGAGGAGTGTGGTGTTTTATACTTACTTTATTCTTCAATCAAAAGTTTGTTATTTTTAAATGGTGCCGGAGTGTACTGTTTATCTCAGGCAGTATTTAGAAGAAGAATCTGCCTGCGTTTTCTATGATCTTAGCAGAAGTAACTAAGATCCATGGCTGTTCTCACATATTCTGAGGAGTGAGGTAACTTCAGAGAGGGAATGGCGTGCAGGTTTTCCTGCAATAAGGTATGTGCAGTTAATATTTTTCTAGGGATGGAATTTGCTAGAAAATGCTGCTGATACCGAACTAATGTAAGTAAAGCCTTAAATGCAGTGATAGCGACTGGTATCAGGCTTATTAATAGAGATACATACTCTTATAAAAATGTAATATAAAACGTTTGCTGGCATGTTTAATCGTTTTTATATGTATTTGGTGATAAAACTTATTGGGGCCTAGTTTTTTTCCACATGGCTGGCTTGAATTTTGCCTAGAAACAGTTTCCTTAGGCTTTCCACTGTTGTAATATGAGTGGGAGGGGCCTATTTTAGCGTTTTTTTTGCACTGCAAAAATTACAGACACAGACATCCAGCTTCTTCCTGCATGATCCAGGACATCTCTGGAGGGCTCAAAAGGCTTCAAAGTCGTTTTTGAGGGAGGTAAAAAGCCACAGTAGAGCTGTGGCAGTTGTTGTGACTGTTTGAAAATATGTGTTTCTTAAAGGTGCAGTAATGTTTTTTTATATTGCTTGTAAACTTGTTTAAAGTGTTTTCCAAGCTTGCTAGTCTCATTGCTAGTCTGTTTAAACATGTCTGACACAGAGGAAACTACTTGTTCATTATGTTTGAAAGCCATGGTGGAGCCCCATAGGAGAATGTGTACTAAATGTATTGATTTCACCTTAAACAGTAAAGATCAGTCTTTAACTATAAAAGAAATATCACCAGAAGATTCTGACGAGGGGGAAGTTATGCCAACTAACTCTCCCCACGTGTCAGACCCTTCGCCTCCCGCTCAGGGGATGCACGCTAATATGGCGCCAATTACATCAGGGACGCCCATAGCGATTACCTTGCAGGACATGGCTGCAATCATGAATAATACCCTGTCAGAGGTATTATCCAGGTTGCCTGAATTAAGAGGCAAGCGCGATTGCTCTGGGGTTAGGAGAAATACAGAGCGCGCAGATGCTGTAAGGGCCATGTCTGATACTGCGTCACAATATGCAGATCATGAGGACGGAGAGCTTTCAGTCTGTGGGTGACATCTCTGATTCGGGGAAACCTGATTCAGAGATTTCTAATTTTAAATTTAAGCTTCAGAACCTCCGTGGGTTGCTTGGGGAGGTATTAGCTGCTCTGAATGACTGTAACACAGTTGCAGTACCAGAGAAATTGTGTAGGCTGGATAAATACTATGCGGTACCGGTGTGTACTGATGTTTTTCCTATACCTAAAAGGCTTACAGAAATTATTAGCAAGGAGTGGGATAGACCGGGTGTGCCTTTTTCCCCACCTCCTATATTTATAAAAATGTTTCCAATAGACGCCACTACACGGGACTTATGGCAGACGGTCCCTAAGGTGGAGGGAGCAGTTTCTACTTTAGCAAAGCGTACTACTATCCCGGTTGAGGACAGTTGTGCTTTTTTAGATCCAATGGATAAAAAATTGGAGGGTTACCTTAAGAAAATGTTTATTCAACAAGGTTTTATTTTACAGCCCCTTGCATGCATTGCGCCTGTCACGGCCGCGGCGGCATTCTGGTTTGAGGCCCTGGAAGAGGCCATCCATACAGCTCCATTGACTGAAATTATTGACAAGCTTAGAACACTTAAGCTAGCTAACTCATTTGTTTATGATGCCATTGTTCATTTGACTAAACTAACGGCTAAGAATTCCGGATTCGCCATCCAAGCGCGTAGGGCGCTATGGCTTAAATCCTGGTCAGCTGACGTGACTTCGAAGTCTAAATTACTCAACATTCCTTTCAAGGGGCAGACCTTATTCGGGCCTGGTTTGAAGGAAATTATTGCTGACATTACTGGAGGTAAGGGTCACACCCTTCCTCAGGACAGGGCCAAAGCAAAGGCCAAACAGTCTAATTTTCGTGCCTTTCGAAATTCCAAGGCAGGTGCAGCATCAACTTCCTCCGCTTCAAAACAAGAGGGAACTTTCGCTCAATCTAAGCAGGCCTGGAAACCTAACCAGTCCTGGAACAAAGGCAAGCAGGCCAGAAAGCCTGCTGCTGCCTCTAAGACAGCATGAAGGAACGGCCCCCTATCTGGCGACGGATCTAGTAGGGGGCAGACTTTCTCTCTTCGCCCAGGCGTGGGCAAGAGATGTTCAGGATCCCTGGGCGTTGGAGATCATATCTCAGGGATATCTTCTGGACTTCAAAGCTTCCCCTCCACAAGGGAGATTTCATCTTTCAAGGCTATCTGCAAATCAGATAAAGAAAGAGGCATTCCTACGCTGTGTGCAAGACCTCCTAGTTATGGGAGTGATCCATCCAGTTCCGCGGACGGAACAAGGACAGGGTTTTTATTCGAATCTGTTTGTGGTTCCCAAAAAAGAGGGAAACTATTCGGACCATCCTACCCATGATCCAAGAAGGTCAGTACATGACCATAGTGGACTTAAAGGATGCCTACCTTCACATACCGATTCACAAAGATCATCATCGGTTTCTAAGGTTTGCCTTTCTAGACAGGCATTACCAATTTGTAGCTCTTCCCTTCGGGTTGGCTACAGCCCCGAGAATCTTTACAAAGGTTCTGGGCTCACTTCTGGCGGTCCTAAGACCGCGAGGCATAGCGGTGGCTCCTTACCTGGACGATATCCTGATACAGGCGTCAAGCTTTCAAATTGCCAAATCTCATACAGAGATAGTTCTGGCATTTCTGAGGTCGCACGGGTGAAAAGTGAACGAGGAAAAGAGTTCTCTATCCCCACTCACAAGAGTCTCCTTCTTAGGGACTCTTATAGATTCTGTAGAAATGAAAATTTACCTGACGGAGTCCAGGTTATTAAAACTTCTAAATGCTTGCCGTGTTCTTCACTCCATTCCGCGCCCTTCGGTAGCTCAGTGTATGGAGGTAATCGGCTTAATGGTAGCGGCAATGGACATAGTGCCATTTGCGCGCCTTCATCTCAGACCGCTGCAATTATGCATGCTGAGACAGTGGAATGGGGATTACACAGATTTGTCCCCTCTGCTAAATCTGGATCAAGAGACCAGAGATTCTCTTCTCTGGTGGTTGTCTCGGGTACACCTGTCCAAGGGTATGACCTTTCGCAGGCCAGATTGGACGATTGTAACAACAGATGCCAGCCTTCTAGGTTGGGGTGCAGTCTGGAATTCCCTGAAGGCACAGGGATCGTGGACTCAGAAGGAGAAACTCCTTCCAATAAATATTCTGGAGTTAAGAGCGATATTCAATGCTCTTCTGGCTTGGCCTCAGTTAGCCAGTTAACACTGAGGTTCATCAGATTTCAGTCGGACAACATCACGACTGTGGCTTACATCAACCATCAAGGGGGAACCAGGAGTACCACTCTTGCCACCTGTCAGCAATCCATATCCCAGGCGTGGAGAACTGGGAGGCGGATTTTCTAAGTCGTCAAACTTTCCATCCGGGGGAGTGGGAACTCCATCCGGAGGTGTTTGCTCAGTTGATTCATCGTTGGGGCAAACCAGAGTTGGATCTCATGGCGTCTCGCCAGAACGCCAAGCTTCCTTGTTACGGATCCAGGTCCAGGGACCCAGAAGCGACGCTGATAGATGCTCTAGCAGCGCCTTGGTTCTTCAACCTGGCTTATGTGTTTCCACCGTTTCCTCTGCTCCCTCGACTGATTGCCAAAATCAAACAGGAGAGAGCATCAGTGATTCTGATAGCACCTGCGTGGCCACGCAGGACTTGGTATGCAGACCTAGTGGACATGTCATCCTTTCCACCATGGACTCTGCCTCTAAGACAGGACCTTCTGATACAAGGTCCTTTCAATCATCCAAATCTAATTTCTCTGAGACTGACTGCATGGAGATTGAACGCTTGATTCTATCAAAGCGTGGCTTCTCCGAGTCGGTCATTGATACTTTAATACAGTCACGAAAGCCTGTTACCAGGAAAATCTACCACAAGATATGGAGTAAATATCTTTATTGGTGTGAATCCAAGAATTACTCATGGAGTAAAGTTAGGATTCCTAGAATATTGTCTTTTCTCCAAGAGGGCTTGGACAAAGGATTATCAGCTAGTTCCTTAAAGGGACAGATTTCTGCTCTGTCTATTCTTTTGCACAAGCGTCTGGCAGAGGTTCCAGACGTCCAGGCATTTTGCCAGGCTTTGGTTAGAATTAAACCTGTTGCTCCCCCGTGGAGCTTAAACTTGGTTCTTAAGGTTCTTCAAGGAGTTCCGTTTGAACCCCTTCATTCCATTGATATTAAACTTTTTTGATGGCTATTTCCTCGGCTCGGAGAGTCTCTGAGCTATCTGCCTTACAATGTGATTCTCCCTATCTGATTTTTCATGCAGATAAGGTAGTTCTGCGTACCAAACCTGGGTTTTTACCTAAGGTGGTTTCTAACAAGAATATCAATCAAGAGATTGTTGTTCCATCGTTGTGCCCTAATCCTTCTTCAAAGAAGGAACGTCTTTTACATAATCTGGACGTAGTCCGTGCCTTGAAGTTTTACTTACAAGCTACTAAGGATTTTCGTCAAACATCTTTCCTGTTTGTCGTTTACTCTGGACAGAGGAGAGGTCAAAAAGCTTCAGCAACCTCTCTTTCCTTTTGGCTTCGGAGCGTAATACGCCTAGCCTATGAGACTGCTGGACAGCAGCCCCCTGAAAGGATTACAGCTCATTCTACTAGAGCTGTGGCTTCCACCTGGGCCTTCAAAAAGGAGGCCTCTGTTGAACAGATTTGCAAGGCTGCGACTTGGTCTTCGCTTCACACTTTCAAAATTTTACAAATTTGATACTTTTGCGTCTTCGGAGGCTGTGTTTGGGAGAAAGGTTCTTCAGGCAGTGGTTCCTTCCGCTTAATCCTGCCTTGTCCCTCCCATCATCCGTGTACTTTAGCTTTGGTATTGGTATCCCACAAGTAATGGATGATCCGTGGACTGGATACACTTAACAAGAGAAACCATAATTTATGCTTACCTGATAAATTTATTTCTCTTGTAGTGTATCCAGTCCACGGCCCGCCCTGTCCTTTTAAGGCAGGTCTAAATTTTAATTAAACTACAGTCACCACTGCACCCTATGGTTTCTCCTTTCTCTGTTTGTTTTCGGTCGAATGACTGGATATGACAGTTGGGGGAGGAGCTATGTAGCAGCTCTGCTGTGGGTGATCCTCTTGCAACTTCCTGTTGGGAAGGAGAATATCCCACAAGTAATGGATGATCCGTGGACTGGATACACTACAAGAGAAATAAATTTATCAGGTAAGCATAAATTATGTTTTTAGTTTAGTAGACAACCGAAAGTATTGATCTAGGCCCATTTTGGTATATTTCTTACCACCATTTCACCGCCAAATGCGATCAAATGAAAAAAAGTTCACTTTTTCACAAACTTTAGGTTTCTCAGTTAAATTATTTACAAACAGCTTGTGCAATTATGGCATACATTGTTGTAAATGCTTCTCTGGGATCGCCTTTGTTCAAAAATAGCAGACATATATGGCTTTGGCATTGCTTTTTGGTAATTAGAAGGCAGCTAAATGCTGCTGTGCACCACACTTGTATTATGCCCAGCAGTGAAGGGGTTAATTAGGGAGCTTGTAGGGTTAATTTTAGCTTTAGTGTAGAGATCAGCCTCCCACCTGTCACATCCCACCCCCTGATCCCTCCCAAACAGCTCTCTTCCTTCCCCCATCCCACAGTTGTACCCGCCATCTTAAGTACTGGAAAGTCTGCCAGTACTAAAATTAAAGGCTTTCTTTTATATTTATTATTCTAAAAAAACAAAACATATATTCTGCTGTGTAGGATCCCCCCTTAGCCCCCAACCTCCATGATCCTCCCCAAACAGTTGTCTAATCCTCCACCCTCTACCTTATTGTCTCCCATCTTGGGTACTGGCAGCTGTCTGCCAGTACCCATTTTTCCATATAATTAGTGTGTTTTTGTAAAAATAAAAAAACAATTTTTTCTGTAGTGTAGCTGCCCCCCCTCAATAACCTTCGTCCCACCCCCTCCCAAATCCCTTAGATAAAATTTTACCCCCTCCTATCTCCCTCCTTCCCTTAACAAATTGTCCCATAGTGTAGCGTTCCCACCCGCTTCTGCCCCCTTGCGCGTGCCCGCCTTCGGTACCTTCAGCACTCCCCCGCACGTTATCCCGCCCCCCTCTGACGAGTTTCCTCCAGCCAATATCGAGGCATCACTGCAATACCCTGGAAGCGATCACGATCGCTTTCAGAGCTTCAAACCCCAGAGGACGTGTCAGGCACGTCCTTGGTCCTTAAAGGGACAGTCTAGTCCAAAACAAACTTTCATTATTCATATAGGGCATGCAATTTTAAACAATTTTCCAATTTAGTTCTATCACCAATTTTGCTTTGTTCTCTTGGCATTCTTAGTTGAAAGCTAAATCTAAGAGGTACATATGCCAATTTCTAAAGCCTTGAAGGCCTCCTCTAAGCTCAGGGCATTTTGACAGTTGTTCACCACTAGAGGGTGTTAGTTCATGTGTTCCTAGGAGCCCTCACTGATTGGCTAAAATGCAAGTCTGTCAAAAGAACTGAAATAAGGGAAGTTTGCAGAAGCTTAGATACAAGATAATCACAGAGGTAATGTTTATTATTATAACTGTGTTGGTTATACAAAACTAGTTAATGGGTAATAAAGGGATTATCTATCTTTTAAAACAATAAATATTCTGATGTAGACTGTTCCTTTAAGGTTAATTTTTTTGTAGGATGTGCCTAACACGTTCTTGGTCGTTAAGAGGTTAATTGGAATTAATAAGCACATCACTATTTAAGGGTCTGTAAAATAATCATAAAACTTTCATCATTCAGGCAGAGAATGCAATTTTAAATTTTTTAAATGTACTCCTATTATCTAATTTGCTTTATTCTTTTGTAGCCTTGGTTGAAAAGTATACCAAGACAGGCTGAGGAGCAGCAATGCACTAATAGGAGATAGCTGCTGATTGGTGGCTGCACATACATGCCTCTTGTTGTTGGGTCAACAGCTGTGTTTAGCTCGCTCCCAGTAGTGCATTGCTGCTCCTTTAACCAAGGATACCAAAAAAACAAAGCAAACTTGATAATACAAGTAAACTGGAATGCTGTATAAAATTGTATGTTCAACCTGAATCATGATTTTGTTTTATTGGGTTTCATGTCTCTTTAACCCTTTGAGTGCTAAGCTTTTTTTTTATTTTTTGAAAAAAAATTTTTAACTTTTTTTTCAGACCCCCAAGACTTACACTGTTGGAAAGGTTAGGCGATTCAATTACCTTTCCAATGGTGGGTCTTGGGGGTCTGTAGCTGCTTAGATGCCTGAGATACAGGCTTCTAAGCAGCATGCCCCCCTGCTCCTATACTTAACATTGTTAAGTATAAATAAAGTTGCACGGTGACGTCATCACGTTATTGCGCGTGACGTCACCACACAAAACGGGAAGCGCCGGCGATGCCTGTCACTCTACAGGCACGATCGTCGGGGTAGGAGCAAGTGGGAGCCCCCAGAACTCCCTCAAGATGGGAGAGTGCTAGTGACAGCTCTGAGCCGTCATTAGCACCAGAGTGGGAAACTCTGTGACGGCTCAGAGCCGTCGTTAGCACTCAAAGGGTTAATATGTAGCTTAAAGGGACAGTCTACTCCAGAAATGTTTATTGTTTAAAAAGATAGATAATCCTTTATTACCCATTCCCCAGTTTTGCATAACCAACAAGGTTATGTTAAGACACTTTTCTCCAACATAGGTGTGTCCGGTCCACGGCGTCATCCTTACTTGTGGGATATTCTCTTCCCCAACAGGAAATGGCAAAGAGCCCAGCAAAGCTGGTCACATGATCCCTCCTAGGCTCCGCCTTCCCCAGTCATTCTCTTTGCCGTTGTACAGGCAACATCTCCACGGAGATGGCTTAGAGTTTTTTAGTGGTTTTGCTATTGTGGCGCGCAGAGCGCTTTGGTTAAAATCTTGGTCAGCTGATGCGTCTTCCAAGAACAAATTGCTTAACATTCCTTTCAAGGGGAAAACGCTGTTTGGCCCTGACTTGAAAGAGATTATCTCTGATATCACTGGGGGCAAGGGCCACGCCCTTCCTCAGGATAGGTCTTTCAAGGCCAAAAATAAACCTAATTTTCGTCCCTTTCGCAGAAACGGACCAGCCCCAAGTGCTACGTCCTCTAAGCAAGAGGGTAATACTTCTCAAGCCAAGCCAGCCTGGAGACCAATGCAAGGCTGGAACAAAGGAAAGCAGGCCAAGAAACCTGCCACTGCTACCAAGACAGCATGAGATGTTGGCCCCCGATCCGGGACCGGATCTGGTGGGGGGCAGACTCTCTCTCTTCGCTCAGGCTTGGGCAAGAGATGTTCTGGATCCTTGGGCACTAGAAATAGTCTCCCAAGGTTATCTTCTGGAATTCAAGGGGCTTCCCCCAAGGGGGAGGTTCCACAGGTCTCAATTGTCTTCAGACCACATAAAAAAACAGGCTTTCTTACATTGTGTAGAAGACCTGTTAAAAATGGGAGTGATTCATCCTGTTCCATTAGGAGAACAAGGGATGGGGTTCTACTCCAATCTGTTCGTAGTTCCCAAAAAAGAGGGAACATTCAGACCAATCTTAGATCTCAAGATCCTAAACAAGTTTCTCAAGGTTCCATCGTTCAAAATGGAAACCATTCGAACAATTCTTCCTTCCATCCAGGAAGGTCAATTCATGACCACGGTGGATTTAAAGGATGCGTATCTGCATATTCCTATCCACAAGGAACATCATCGGTTCCTAAGGTTCGCATTCCTGGACAAGCATTACCAATTTGTGGCACTTCCGTTCGGATTAGCCACTGCTCCAAGGATTTTCACAAAGGTACTAGGGTCCCTTCTAGCGGTGCTAAGGCCAAGGGGCATTGCAGTAGTACCTTACTTGGACGACATTCTGATTCAAGCGTCGTCCCTTCCTCAAGCAAAGGCTCACACGGACATTGTCCTGGCCTTTCTCAGATCTCACGGGTGGAAAGTGAACGTAGAAAAAAGTTCTCTATCTCCGTCAACAAGGGTTCCCTTCTTGGGAACAATAATAGACTCCTTAGAAATTAGGATTTTTCTGACAGAGGCCAGAAAATCAAAACTTCTAAACTCTTGTCAAATACTTCATTCTGTTCCTCTTCCTTCCATAGCGCAGTGCATGGAAGTAATAGGTTTGATGGTAGCGGCAATGGACATAGTTCCTTTTGCGCGAATTCATCTAAGACCATTACAACTGTGCATGCTCAGTCAGTGGAATGGGGACTATAGAGACTTGTCTCCGACGATACAAGTAAATCAGAGGACCAGAGATTCACTCCGTTGGTGGCTGTCCCTGAACAACCTGTCACAGGGGATGAGCTTCCGCAGACCAGAGTGGGTCATTGTCACAACCGACGCCAGTCTGGTGGGCTGGGGCGCGGTCTGGGGACCCCTGAAAGCTCAGGGTCTTTGGTCTCGGGAAGAATCTCTTCTTCCGATAAATATTCTGGAACTGAGAGCGATACTCAATGCTCTCAAGGCTTGGCCTCAGCTAGCAAAGGCCAAGTTCATACGGTTTCAATCAGACAACATGACGACTGTTGCGTACATCAACCATCAGGGGGGAACAAGGAGTTCCCTGGCGATGGAAGAAGTGACCAAAATCATTCAATGGGCGGAGTCTCACTCCTGCCACTTGTCTGCAATCCACATCCCAGGAGTGGAAAATTGGGAAGCGGATTTTCTGAGTCGTCAGACATTTCATCCGGGGGAGTGGGAACTCCATCCGGAAATCTTTGCCCAAATTACTCAATTGTGGGGCATTCCAGACATGGATCTGATGGCCTCTCGTCAGAACTTCAAGGTTCCTTGCTACGGGTCCAGATCCAGGGATCCCAAGGCGACTCTAGTAGATGCACTAGTAGCACCTTGGACCTTCAAACTAGCTTATGTATTCCCGCCGTTTCCTCTCATCCCCAGGCTGGTAGCCAGGATCAATCAGGAGAGAGCATCGGTGATCTTGATAGCTCCTGCGTGGCCACGCAGGACTTGGTATGCAGACCTGGTGAATATGTCATCGGCACCACCATGGAAGCTACCTTTGAGACGAGACCTTCTTGTTCAAGGTCCTGTCTCACTCCAACTGACTGCTTGGAGATTGAACGCTTGATCTTATCAAAGCGAGGGTTCTCAGATTCTGTCATTGATACTCTTGTTCAGGCCAGAAAGCCTGTAACTAGAAAAATTTACCACAAAATATGGAAAAAATATATCTGTTGGTGTGAATCTAAAGGATTCCCTTGGGACAAGGTAAAAATTCCTAAGATTCTATCCTTTCTTCAAGAAGGTTTGGAGAAAGGATTATCTGCTAGTTCCTTGAAGGGACAGATTTCTGCCTTGTCTGTGTTACTTCACAAAAAGCTGGCAGCTGTACCAGATGTTCAAGCCTTTGTTCAGGCTCTGGTTAGAATCAAGCCTGTTTACAAACCTTTGACTCCTCCTTGGAGTCTCAATTTAGTTCTTTCAGTTCTTCAGGGGGTTCCGTTTGAACCCTTACATTCCGTTGATATTAAGTTATTATCTTGGAAAGTTTTGTTTTTGGTTGCAATTTCTTCTGCTAGAAGAGTTTCAGAATTATCTGCTCTGCAGTGTTCTCCTCCTTATCTGGTGTTCCATGCAGATAAGGTGGTTTTACGTACTAAACCTGGTTTTCTTCCGAAAGTTGTTTCTAACAAAAACATTAACCAGGAGATAGTCGTGCCTTCTTTGTGTCCGAATCCAGTTTCAAAGAAGGAACGTTTGTTGCACAATTTGGATGTTGTTCGTGCTCTAAAATTCTATTTAGATGCTACAAAGGATTTTAGACAAACATCTTCCTTGTTTGTTGTTTATTCTGGTAAAAGGAGAGGTCAAAAAGCAACTTCTACCTCTCTCTCTTTTTGGATTAAAAGCATCATCAGATTGGCTTATGAGACTGCCGGACGGCAGCCTCCTGAAAGAATCACAGCTCATTCCACTAGGGCTGTGGCTTCCACATGGGCCTTCAAGAACGAGGCTTCTGTTGATCAGATATGTAAGGCAGCGACTTGGTCTTCACTGCACACTTTTACTAAATTTTACAAGTTTGATACTTTTGCTTCTTCTGAGGCTATTTTTGGGAGAAAGGTTTTGCAAGCCGTGGTGCCTTCCATCTAGGTGACCTGATTTGCTCCCTCCCTTCATCCGTGTCCTAAAGCTTTGGTATTGGTTCCCACAAGTAAGGATGACGCCGTGGACCGGACACACCTATGTTGGAGAAAACAGAATTTATGTTTACCTGATAAATTACTTTCTCCAACGGTGTGTCCGGTCCACGGCCCGCCCTGGTTTTTTAATCAGGTCTGATAATTTATTTTCTTTAACTACAGTCATCACGGTATCATATGGTTTCTCCTATGCAAATATTCCTCCTTTACGTCGGTCGAATGACTGGGGAAGGCGGAGCCTAGGAGGGATCATGTGACCAGCTTTGCTGGGCTCTTTGCCATTTCCTGTTGGGGAAGAGAATATCCCACAAGTAAGGATGACGCCGTGGACCGGACACACCGTTGGAGAAAGTAATTTATCAGGTAAACATAAATTCTGTTTTTACCTCTGCGATTACCTTTTATCTAAGCCTCTTCAGACTGCTCCTTATTTCAGTTCTTTTGACAGACTTGCATTTTAGCCAATCAGTGCCTTCTCATAATTAACGCCACGGGCATGAGCACAATATTATCTATATGGCACACGTGAACTAATGCCCTCTAGCTGTGAAAAACTGAAAATGTATTTATATATGAGGCGGCCTTCTAGGTTTAGATTTCAAATAAGAATACCAATTATTTTTTATTATTTTACTTTATTTATGATGCGCCAACATATTCCGCAGCTCTGTCCATGGGTACAATTCATTTAAATAAAACGATATAAAACTTGTAAGAGACGAGACAAAATTTACAAACACATACAGGAGGAATTGAGGGCCCTATTCCCGTGGGAACTCTCAATCTAGAAGGGTAGGAGGGTGAGAAACAGGAGGTGAGGACTGCAAGATTGAGAAAGATGTTAATGCAGAGTTAGATGAGGGAAATGTTAGGTAAGTGAAATTAATTTATTATTGAGTTGGGTGGTAGGTTTCTCTGAACAAAAAAGTATTCAGGGAGTATTTAAAAGAAGAAATATTAGGGTAAAGCCTGACAGCACGAGGGAGAGTGTTCCAGAGGGTAGGTGCTACACGATAGAAGTCCTGCACTCTAGGATGGGAAGAGGTGATAGTCGAAGATGCAAGGAGTAGGTCATTTTTAAATCTTAGTGGGCAGGCTCGAGTATACTTGTTTATTACAGAGGATAGGTAGTGCGGCCTTGGTGAGAGCATTGTATGTAAGGGTGAGAATTTTTAATTTAATTCTGCTGTGAATAGGGAGCCAATGAAGGGACTCGCAGAGAGGTGCAGCAGATACACAGCGATGGGAAAGGTGGATAAGCCTGGCAGAGGCATTTAGGATGGATTGAATGGGGGAGAGGCGGGAAATAACAAGGGAGTGGATTATTTGCTTTGTGGTGTTAGCGCTCAGAAAAGGGTGAATCTTGGAAATATTCTGTAGGTGGTTCCGGTAGGATGAAGTAATCGATTGGATGTTGGGGATGAAGGATAGTTTTGAGTCAAGTGTTACTCCGAGGCAGCGGACTTGGGGAGATGGTGAGGCTGTTGACAGGGATAGAAAAGTCAGAAGTCGGGGTAGAGCTAGAGGGGGGATTAGATGAAGCTCAGTCTTGGACATGTTAATCTTTAGGTGGTGAGAGGCCACCCAGGAAGAAATACCAGATAGGCAGTCGCTGACATGAGAAAGGACAGAGGGAGAGAGAGCAGGGGTGGAG
Organism: Bombina bombina; assembly: GCF_027579735.1. Lineage (NCBI taxonomy): Eukaryota > Metazoa > Chordata > Amphibia > Anura > Bombinatoridae > Bombina > Bombina bombina. The sequence continues at coordinate 138,471,572 of NC_069500.1, forward strand.
AGGTAGATCTGGGTGTCATCAGCATAGAGGTGACATTTGAATCCATAACTGTTAAGTTTACCCAGTGAAGAAGTATAAATGGAGAAGAGTAGAGGACTCAGAACAGATACTTGAGGTACTCCAACAGACAGAGGCATTGGAAAAGAGCAGTCACCAGTAAATAACACAGAAAAAGACATGTGAGAAAGATAAGAGTGAATCCAAGAAAGAGCAGTGCCACAGAGGCCAAGAGAGCTAAGGGTCTGTAGGAGGAGGGGGTGGTCAACTGTGTCGAGAGGTCAAGTAAGATAAGTATAGAGTAGTCGCCATTACTTTTAGCAGAAAGAAGATTGTTAGTAACCTTGGTAGGGGCAGTCTCAGTTGAGTGATTGGGGCGGAAACCAGATTGCAGTGGGTCAAGCAAGGAGTTGGTGGACAGGAAGTGGATTAGGCACTTGTAAACTAGTTTTCCAGGAGTTTTGATGTTAGTAAAAGCAGTGATATGGGGCGGTAGCTATTGTGAGAATTAAGGTCAAGGGAAGGTTTTTTGAGTATGGGAGTGACCTTTGCGTGCTTGAAAGAAGATGGGAATGAACCGGTAGAGAGAGATAGGTTGAAGATGTGAGTAAGAGCAGGAGTGAGAGTTGAAGACTGATGGGTATTAGATGGGAAGGGATAGGGTGGAGTGGGCAGGTAGTGAGGCGTGAGGAAGATAGTAATGAAGAAACTTAATTCTTAGTGGCCGGATGGAAGATGCAGGGGGTGGCAGACGGAGTATCTGTGCCTGTTGTTGGAAGCTTGTAGGTTGGTGTTTTGATGTTGCTTCAGATAGTACATGTTTTGTTTAAAAAATAGTCTGCCAGGTCTTGAGCACAAAAGGCAGAAGGGGGGGTCTAGCAGGTGGGTAAGGGAGAGAGTTAAAGGTGGAGAAGAGTTGTATAGGGTTTGAGGAAAGAGTAGATATGAGAGAAGAGAAGTAGGTTTGCTTGGCTGAAGGGCAGAAGTGTATGAACGAGGAATAAACTTAAAGTGGATGAAATCCGGTTCAGAGTGAGTTTTCCTCCAGACACGCTAAGCAGTATGGGAACATTTTTGCAAATAGCGTGTTTGCCGAGAGTGCCAGGGCTGTAACTGACGGCGTGATGTTTTGCGCAGTTGGGGAGGAGCAAGTGTGTCTAGTGCAGGGGAGAGAGTTTTGTTATAGTGGGCTGTAGCAAGATCAGGGCAGGTTATAGTGGAAGTGCAAATAGCAAAGAAGCAGCACCCGGGAAAACAAATTAAATGTCCAATAAACGATCCACAGACAAGAGCAAGGTTATCCACTCATTTAATAGCACAAAAAATAGCACAAAATACAAAGTGCAATGTACAAACCACCAACATAAGATTGATCAAAATAGGTCAAAGGTATAGTGGAAGTGTGAGGGAGGAGATCTTGAATGATTTTTTAAATTCACTGAAGAAGATATGTTGTAATATATGAAACGCGTTTGACCAGTTCTTTGCTGCCTGTCTTTTCACCCATTATATGCATTTGTTACTTGGATTTCGAAACAAGCAATACAGCTTACATTTTTGCACAAGTCTGAATCTGGGACTATTTTTGTGTTACTGTTCGCCCTTACCGGGTGGGTTGGTTGCTGTTGATTATTTCTTGTTGGATCGGCGGTGGAACGCTCCTCTTACTGCACCGGTATAGCTGACAGATTCTGGATACGTCAGTGTGACGTCAAGAGGAGGTTTGGTGCTTACACGAAGATCACTGCTTTGCCGACTACCACACTGAGCGGATGTCTGAGCGCTTCCCTGAAGCTGTGTGTATGTGTGTGTGTGTGTGTGTGTGTATATATATATATATATATATATACACACAAACACACCCCAAGGCAGAACACTGCGATCTGCGTTCTTATCGCAGAAACTGAAGGTTCTCTGCAGAAAGAACGGCAGTGGCAGTTAAAAAAATTTTTTTGCCTGCACTTTCAATTTCTGCCTGCATGTTTTTCACTAAAAAAAAATCTCAAATATATATACCCAGAGGCAGAACTTTTTTTCATTTTCTGGGATGAGATTTTTTTGTGTGAAAACATTTCTGCAGTGTCTTTAAGAAGCTGGTGTTGCTGTGTTTGTTGCCCTTACTCGGTTCATGATATAAACATAAAATAATGGCACATTAATAATTTGATGGTTGTGCTGGGGAAAAAAAATAGTTTGTGTGGATTTCATACTGAAAAATGACTTACAGGAGTGCTTAAACTCTTCACGCCCTTAGGACGTTGCATGCCGCTGGGCTTTAACACTTCCTATGTTGTTCAACGTTTCGCAGCATCATGCTTTAAGGAAAATGATAATCAGACTGGGGGTGTGCATAGCATCTTATGCAGTCCCACATGATACAATCCTGGCGTTAAAATCAGGTCATTGCATTGACGATCGTGTAATTTCATTTTTCAAGCAAGTGTTAACACTTTACCCCGGCGTGTTTGTGTGTGTGTGTGTGTATTTTGTGTATATGTTGTGTGTGTATATATGTTGTGTGTATGTTGTGTGTGTATGTTGTGTGTATGGTGTGTGTGTGTATATGTTGTGTGTATGGTGTGTGTGTGTGTATATGGTGTGTGTGTGTATATGTTGTGTGTGTGTGTATATTGTGTGTGTATGTTGCGTGTGTATATGGTGTTTGTGTGTATGCATGCATTTTTTTAAAATTAATAGCAGCAGCATATTGTAGGGCCCTTCTCTCCTCTCATAATCACCTTTCAGTAGGTAGTGGATCCCCTCCCTCTGTGTAAAGTATTTTCTGCAGCATGGCGATCCTGCCCCCTTCCTCCCCCTCCTGCTCCCTCGCCTCCCTCCTGACCCTCCCACACCACCAATGGTACCACCGCAAGCCGATGTGGACAGGGACACATAGTGTCCCTGTCTTCATTGGTGATCTGCATTCACATGGCAAAGGAACAACGTATTAATACGCCATAGTTTTTTTAAAATAATATATTTACTATATTATCTTACTAGTTCCTGTTTCAGTCCCAACTGTGCTTAGCGTTGAAGTCCAAAAAAGTTATTTTAAGGTCCTCAGTTGCACCCCCCTAAAAAAAAAAAGTATAATTAAGGCCATAGTTTAGGGTCTCCGTCAAACACAAAAAAGAGGGAAATGCTTGGTTTCTGCTGTAAGTACTAAAGAGCTGCAAGTTTCTGTATGTGATATATTAACTGTATGCTCTGTCTGAAGTTTATTTTTACTTTAGTGTCCCTTTAAAGGGCCATACTAGTTTTAAAATTACATGGTCTAACGAATTAGAGCATGTCATTTTCGACTGTTATGGCCCTTTAAGTGTGTTTGAACCTGCAAACTTTAGTGCAGTGAATTTTCTATCTCCTGTGCTAGCCAGAAAATATGTTTTGCCTTTTTTCATTATATGAGGTTACTGTAAGTCATACAGTAAGACATACTGTAAGTCAATTTTGTTTCTCAGTTTAACTCTTCTAACTCTGACTTCTAGAGTTTCTATTAAACATAAGAGGTTTTTGTTATGGGAAGCAAAATGATCAAGGTTATCTGTAGTGTTAGTAAATCCACTTTTTGGGGCCATATGTATTAGATTTTGTTTTGCTGTTGGTTAGTTTAGTCTGGTCAGTGCCCAATCCATGCATCAAACTTTTGATGCTTTGTATATCAGTATAACTTACACCAGTGCTTTCCAAACTGTGTGTCGGGACACAATAGTGTGTAGGTGTGTCCCTGCTTCAGCACAAATTTTTTTTTTTTGCATATCACATTTTTGACACGTGATTGATACCTACTGGGACACAGATCATCTTAACCTATTGGCACAGCTTAATGGGAACTGAAACTATTCCCATTGGCGGCACATTGGCTCCTGACTGCACGTGTAGTCTCCTTAATTGGCTCGTTACTGCATGTGTAGTCAGCGCGGGCAGTAGTCAATTGGACTCACCGATTGTGAGTCCGATTGACTACTGATGTGAGTGGGAGAGCAGTGTGTTTGTAGCGCGGGCAGTAGTCAATCGGACTCACCGAGCTCTGAGGGCGGCAGCTTAAATGCTGAGCTGAAGTCAGTGGGGTTTTTTTTGCCACTAGCTCCCAGTAGTGCATTGCTGCTCCTGCGCTTAATATATGGATAGGAAGTGGAAGCTTAAGAAATGCTTGATGATGAAATGCGAGTGTCTTTAATATTCCATCAAATATTCAGAAATTGTGTTCATCCCATCAACCTCATACATCCCATTAAAATATCAAGTAGCTATTGGTGTTATTAAAGTTTTTTTTAATTCTTGCACATACATACTGTTACTTGTAAATACGTTTCGTTACATAATTTATGTATGTGTCCGTATCTCTTAAAACAAGTTAGTTTATCCTCCTGTTTGCTAGTACAACTGAATTACTGTGTTGCAAAATGATGTAGGTCTAAAAAGTGTGTCACCAACATGAAAAGTTTGGAAAGCTCTGACTTACACAATCTATGTAAATTGCAATCAAGGTGACTTATTGTATAGATCTAGAATAATTTTATTGATATTACCCCAACTAAAAAATAACTATAAATGTTATGGCAAGCTAGTATTGAAAATTATATTTGCTTATGGTGATTACAGTCAACACCAAAATTGTTGCACTTATATTATTAATATACTTTTAACCTCAGTGATTACCTTGCATCAAAGCCTCTTTTGATAGCCCACTGATCACATGGCCATTTATAATATATTGACTTGCATCTTAGCCAATTAGTACAGTGTCATCCAAACTCCATGGGAGAGAGCACAAGGTTATCTATGTAGCCCACATGGATAAGCAGTCTCTTGTGAAAAGCTAATAAAAAAGCATGTAATAAGAGGCTGTCTATAGTGGCTTAGAAACAGACAGAAGTTTAGTGGTTGTATATTAATATAACAATATTGGTTGTGCAAAGCTGGGGAATTGGTAGTAAAGGTGTTATCTATCTTTTTAAACAATATCAATTTTGGTGTTGACTGTCCCTTTCAAAGTGCCATAAAACATTTTGAGTTATGTGCATATTAATAAAGGGTTAACTGAGGTGAAATAGTGTGTGTGGGGAAAAAAGCTTATAGGTATTTTAATAAAATCTCTGAAATCTGCAAAATTACTTTAGTGTTACCAAGTGTAACCTGCTCCACCCCCCTTATCGGTGTTCTACTCCAAACCCTGTGGTATCATGTAAAAAAGTGTGCATGTGAGGATAATTACTTATGCAAGTAAAAGGGTAGGGGGGTTCAGGAGGGACATCAGGTACTGCTATTGTTTGTCCATGGGGATAATGTCACATGCTTTGTGAAAGTAATAGCATTATACTGTGCACTGCTTTAGTCAGGTGTCATGTGACTCTGCCCCCTACCATGCATGTGCACAAGTGCATTCTGCTGAAGCTATGTCCTGGATAGCACCTTCCATATATGGAAATGCCCCGGGGCGAGCTTGCTGCAAACAAAACTATGCCTGAATTATAGGGGTTAATTGGGGATTAAAACAGAAACCATTTCTCCAACATTGGTGTGTCCGGTCCACGGCGTCATCCTTACTTGTGGGAATATCTCTTCCCCAACAGGAAATGGCAAAGAGTCCCAGCAAAGCTGGCCATATAGTCCCTCCTAGGCTCCGCCCACCCCAGTCATTCTCTTTTCCGTTGCACAGGCAACATCTCCACAGAGATGGTTAAGAGTATGTGGTGTTAAGTTGTAGTTTTTTTTTTTTTTATTCTTCTATCAAGAGTTTGTTATTTTAAAATAGTGCTGGTATGTACTATTTACTCTGAAACAGAAAAAGATGAAGATTTCTGTTTGTGAGAGGAAGATGATTTTAGCAGACAGTAACTAAAATCGATTGCTGTTTCCACATAGGACTGTTGAGATGAAGTAACTTCAGTTGGGGGAAACAGCAGACTTTTCTGCTTAAGGTATGACTAGCCATATTTCTAACAAGACTGTGTAAAGCTGGAAGGCTGTCATTTCCCCTCATGTGGACCGGTAAGCCATTTTCTTAGTCTCAAACAGAATAAAGGTCTTAATATGGGCTATAAAACTGGTAGACACTTTTATGGGCTAAATCGATTGCTTTATTTGGACATTTTATACATGTTTATGCAGATAAGGTGGTTTTGCGTACTAAGCCTGGTTTCCTTCCAAAGGTTGTTTCTAACAAAAATATTAACCAGGAGATAGTTGTATCTTCTTTGTGTCCGAATCCAGTTTCAAAGAAGGAACGTTTGTTACACAATTTGGACGTAGTCCGTGCTCTAAAATTCTATTTAGAAGCTACAAAAGATTTCAGACAAACATCTTCTCTGTTTGTCGTCTATTCTGGTAAAAGTAGAGGTCAAAAAGCGACTTCTACCTCTCTTTCCTTTTGGCTTAAAAGCATCATACGATTGGCTTACGAGACTGCCGGACGGCAGCCTCCTGAAAGAATCACAGCTCACTCCACTAGGGCTGTGGCTTCCACATGGGCCTTCAAGAACGAGTAGTCCGTGCTGTAAAATTCTATTTAGAAGCTACAAAAGATTTCAGACAAACATCTTCTCTGTTTGTCGTCTATTCTGGTAAAAGGAGAGGTCAAAAAGCGACTTCTACCTCTCTTTCCTTTTGGCTTAAAAGCATCATCCGATTGGCTTACGAGACTGCCGGACGGCAGCCTCCTGAAAGAATCACAGCTCACTCCACTAGGGCTGTGGCTTCCACATGGGCCTTCAAGAACGAGGCTTCTGTTGATCAGATATGTAAGGCAGCGACTTGGTCTTCACTGCACACTTTTGTCAAATTTTACAAATTTGATACTTTCTTCGGAGGCTATTTTTGGGAGAAAGGTTTTGCAAGCCGTGGTGCCTTCCTTTTAGGTAACCTGATTTGCTCCCTCCCTTCATCCGTGTCCTAAAGCTTTGGTATTGGTTCCCACAAGTAAGGATGACGCCGTGGACCGGACACGCCAATATTGGAGAAAACAGAATTTATTCTTACCTGATAAATTACTTTCTCCAACGGTGTGTCCGGTCCACGGCCCGCCCTGGTTTTTTAATCAGGTCTGATGAATTATTTTCTCTAACTACAGTCACCACGGTACCATATGGTTTCTCCTATATTTTTCCTCCTGTCCGTCGGTCGAATGACTGGGGTGGGCGGAGCCTAGGAGGGACTATATGGCCAGCTTTGCTGGGACTCTTTGCCATTTCCTGTTGGGGAAGAGATATTCCCACAAGTAAGGATGACACCGTGGACCGGACACACCGTTGGAGAAAGTAATTTATCAGGTAAGCATAAATTCTGTTTTTGCAGGTATATTTTGGCTGCATTATATATTTGAAAACTTATGTTAGTTCATACTGTTTTATATCCCTTTAAAGGGACAGTCAACCCAAAAATCGTTTTAAGTTATACATATAAACTTTCCTTCGATCATCATTTACCAATGTAGCCCAGTTTTCAAATATATTGTGTTTGCCAGTAAAACCATTTACTGTTCGCGCCACAGGCATTTCAAAATGTCCGTTAAGTCCCTCCCCTTTTTCATCATCAGTGACATCAGCATGCTCTTGTGATGAGTATCATTTTTCTATCCTCGTATAACCGGCTTTTGTTCATGCGCAATGTGCCTATTGTATTGAAGGGGAACTATTGAACAAAGGAACAAATACACTGGTTCATTATCTGTGCGGTTCACAGTTGCGACAAACCAGTGTCCTGTTTGTTCAACCCTCTGGCCGTCAGAAGTTAGCAGCAGTTAGCAGCTAGCTTGGATTCCATTGTGAATTATATGGTATGTCCTGTGTTCAAACTTTGCCTTTCAATACAATAGGCGCAGCTGGTTACGAGGAGGATAGAAAAATGACACGGATCACAAGAAAATGCTGATGTCACTGATGATGAAAAAGGGGAGGGGCTTAATGGACATTTTGAAACAACTGCGGCACAAACAGTAAGTGATTTTACTGGCAAACACAATATATTTGAAAACTGGGCTACATTGGTAAATGTAGATCGAAGGAAAGTTTTTATATGTATAACTTAAAACCGTTTTTGGGTTGACGGTCTCTTTAAGTTGTGTTATTCTCAGTTGTTCAAACATTTAAAAATCAGAATTTAACATGTCCTTACATACACATTATTTATAAAAAGTCTTCATGATATAGCCACCCATGCCTGGAAAGCAGGAGCATTGAGGAATCTTCTCTGCTTCAATTATTTTTTCCATTCTGTATGTCGACGTCAGATACTGCTTCATGATGTCAGATGCTTCACTTTTAACCCGTGACTTGTAAACAAATGACAAGTAAAGGAATAGGAAGCAAATTGTTTATCATGGCTTATCATGGCTTAGGTTCTATTTATAAACCAATCATTTTTACTGCACGTCGCCCACTTGACCATTTGGCTAGAATGATTTAATCATGCAGCCTTTTTTGATTGACCATATTTCGGATAAGCTAACTCGCTTTTAGTTAGCTTTCTTATTTATTTTGGAAGCTTCTACTATAGAAACATTGTGTTTGGCTGCTAAATAGCTTACTGTTTCTTTTCAAGCAAACAGAGCCTTGTAGCTTTAAACTGATTATTGATAATGTTTAGAAATCATGTTGCTTTCAGATATTCTTTTTAAAGGGATATGAAAGTTTTCTTGCACGATTCTGATAGAGCATTCAATTTTAAACAACTTTCTAATTGACTTCTGTTCTCAAATTTACTTCATTCTTTTAATGTCCTTTGTTGAAGGTGCATAAATGTTCTTCTGGCAGTTAGCTGAGCATATATGGTGAGCCAATAACAATAGGCATATGTTTGTAGCCACACATCAACAGCTAGCTCCCAGTAATGCATTTTTGCTCCTGAGCCTACCTAGATATTCTTTTTAACAAAGGATACTCATCAATTGAAGCAAATTATATAATATAATTTAATTTGTAACAAATTTAAATGTTGCATGTTCTATCTGAATCATGTTAGTTTTGTGCCTTTTTTAAGTGTAAGTTCTTTTTTGGGGTCTAGCCTGGAATCTATTGTGAATGATATCCCAGGTATTAACCAAGTTCATTACAATCACATGATAAAAAGGACAACCCAAGTCCTGTTCTTATCAGGACAGTTTATTTTCCATTGTAGAAGCTCCTTAGCTGCCAATATAAATATCCTGGAATGCTAAATCTAATTATTCCAGGAGGGCACCTTATGCCATTGTCAAGGAGGTTTGATATTTGACCCAACTCCTTGTAAGTTTTTTTTTTTTTTTTTTTTCTTTTTTTCTTCAATTGGTCACTGGTTGAGTTTTATGTCACTCCCTGGTTCCATGTCGCTCCTTTTACCTACTTCCTGGTATTGCTTTTTGTATGAGGATGCAGAAGCTTTTTCTAAAGGGTATGCTCATGCTTTTTAAGCACACCCTCTATCCTTGCCATTGTATCTTCTTGGCAATTTTGCTTATTTCCTACCTGGACATCCTTCTCATTATACAGTATATTGGAAAGTATAACTAATATTTTATTTTTTTAGGCAAAACTTCAACTGCTCCATTCTATCAGAATTTGACTTGACAGGGAGATGGATCTTATGCGTTATAGTTTTATTTGCTTTGTTTAGAAACAATGCTTATTAGTTACAGAGAGGGGAGTTAATCAATATAAAGTGAATATCATTTGCAAAAAGTTTGCATTGTGAACTCTTTATACTTGTCATTATAAAATGCAAATCTAACACCCTGGATAATTATAATCTAGATCTTATGACAGTGAGTCACAAGTTGAAATCCCACTTTTTCTCTGTCGTATTTCAGGGTTTAACTTATAAATTACTTGAGGGGGGGGGGGACACCTACAATGACCTCCACAACCCTTGTACTTTAGGTGTTTATATGCCTGGATCACAGATCTTGATTTTAGTATCATTTTGTACTTAACTGTATTGTATTATGCACTAAGGGAATTTTTTAATTTTTGGTTAAAAATTAGCAAATAATTAAAAGGCAAGAGAAATGAAAAGCGAAAAAAAAAAAATTCTAGGTCAAATGCAAAAATATGTATTTCGAGTGTGTGTGTGGTGATTATAATAAAATTATATATATTTACATAAACACACACATATAATCATTAATAAAATAATAATATAAAAAGCTTAAACAATCATAAGTATCATGGAAAAGAATATATATATTTCTTTTACAAAGATATGACGGGTCCACGGATTTCATCCTTACTTGTGGGATATTAAACTCCTGCTAACAGGAAGTGGCAAAGACCACCACAGCAGAGCTGTATTTATAGCCCCTCCCTTTCCCTCCACCCTCAGTCATTCTCTTTGCCTGTGTTATACTAGGAAGACATGGTAAAGTGAGGCGTTAGTTTTAGTTTCTTCAATCAAGAAGTTTTTTTATTTAAAATGGTACCGGTGCGTACTATTTTCCTCAGGGGGATATGGAAGAAGATTTCTACCCTGAGGTTTGATGATCTTAGCATTTGTAACTAAGATCCACGCTGGTTCCCACAAGACTTCTGAAGGTAACCATGAGACTTCTTCAGTGTGGAGACCGGTTTCATGCTACAAGCAGCATTAAGGTATGTGGAACCTTTTTTTCTGAGTAGACTTGGTGTATCAGAACTGGCTGGCATTATTTCCCTATATGGGATTGGGGTAAGCAGTAAAACCTATTTTAATAAGAGGGGTGTTACTGGAGTCCCTATTTTATATTTATCATTAGTTGATATTTGGACATTATGTGACATGGGAGACAATACAAAAAACAATGTTTCTCCAACATAGGTGTGTCCGGTCCACGGCGTCATCCTTACTTGTGGGATATTCTCCTCCCCAACAGGAAATGGCAAAGAGCCCAGCAAAGCTGGTCACATGATCCCTCCTAGGCTCCGCCTACCCCAGTCATTCTCTTTGCCGTTGTACAGGCAACATCTCCACGGAGATGGCTTAGAGTTTTTTAGTGTTTAACTGTAGTTTTTATTATTCAATCAAGAGTTTGTTATTTTAAAATAGTGCTGGTATGTACTATTTACTCAGAAACAGAAAAGAGATGAAGATTTCTGTTTGTATGAGGAAAATGATTTTAGCAACCGTTACTAAAATCCATGGCTGTTCCACACAGGACTGTTGAGAGGAATTAACTTCAGTTGGGGGAACAGTGAGCAGTCTCTTGCTGCTTGAGGTATGACACATTCTAACAAGACGATGTAATGCTGGAAGCTGTCATTTTCCCTATGGGATCCGGTAAGCCATGTTTATTAAGATAGTAAATAAGGGCTTCACAAGGGCTTATTAAGACTGTAGACTTTTTCTGGGCTAAATCGATTCATTATTAACACATATTTAGCCTTGAGGAATCATTTAATCTGGGTATTTTGATAAGATTATATCGGCAGGCACTATTTTAGACACCTTATTCTTTAGGGGCTTTCCCAAATCATAGGCAGAGCCTCATTTTCGCGCCGGTGTTGCGCACTTGTTTTTGAGAGGCATGACATGCAGTCGCATGTGTGAGGAGCTCTGATACATAGAAAAGACTTTCTGAAGGCGTCATTTGGTATCGTATTCCCCTTTGGGCTTGGTTGGGTCTCAGCAAAGCAGATACCAGGGACTGTAAAGGGGTTAAAGTTAAAAACGGCTCCGGTTCCGTTATTTTAAGGGTTAAAGCTTCCAAATTTGGTGTGCAATACTTTTAAGGCTTTAAGACACTGTGGTGAAATTTTGGTGAATTTTGAACAATTCCTTCATATTTTTTCGCAATTGCAGTAATAAAGTGTGTTCAGTTTAAAATTTAAAGTGACAGTAACGGTTTTATTTTAAAACGTTTTTTGTACTTTGTTATCAAGTTTATGCCTGTTTAACATGTCTGAACTACCAGATAGACTGTGTTCTGAATGTGGGGAAGCCAGAGTTCCTTCTCATTTAAATAAATGTGATTTATGTGACAATGACAATGATGCCCAAGATGATTCCTCAAGTGAGGGGAGTAAGCATGGTACTGCATCATTCCCTCCTTCGTCTACACGAGTCTTGCCCACTCAGGAGGCCCCTAGTACATCTAGCGCGCCAATACTCCTTACTATGCAACAATTAACGGCTGTAATGGATAATTCTGTCAAAAACATTTTAGCCAAAATGCACACTTATCAGCGTAAGCGCGACTGCTCTGTTTTAGATACTGAAGAGCATGACGACGCTGATAATAATGGTTCTGAAGGGCCCCTAAACCAGTCTGATGGGGCCAGGGAGGTTTTGTCTGAGGGAGAAATTACAGATTCAGGGAACATTTCTCAACAAGCTGAACCTGATGTGATTACGTTTAAATTTAAGTTGGAACATCTCCGCGCTCTGCTTAAGGAGGTATTATCCACTCTGGATGATTGTGACAATTTGGTCATCCCAGAGAAGCTATGTAAAATGGACAAGTTCCTAGAGGTCCCGGGGCTCCCAGAAGCTTTTCCTATACCCAAGCGGGTGGCGGACATTGTAAATAAAGAATGGGAAAGGCCCGGTATTCCTTTCGTCCCTCCCCCCATATTTAAAAAATTGTTTCCTATGGTCGACCCCAGAAAGGACTTATGGCAGACAGTCCCCAAGGTCGAGGGAGCGGTTTCCACTTTAAACAAACGCACCACTATACCCATAGAAGATAGTTGTGCTTTCAAAGATCCTATGGATAAAAAATTAGAAGGTTTACTTAAAAAGATGTTTGTTCAGCAGGGTTACCTTCTACAACCAATTTCATGCATTGTCCCTGTCGCTACAGCCGCATGTTTCTGGTTCGATGAGCTGGTAAAGGCGGTCGATAGTGATTCTCCTCCTTATGAGGAGATTATGGACAGAATCAATGCTCTCAAATTGGCTGATTCTTTCACCCTAGACGCCACTTTGCAATTGGCTAGGTTAGCGGCTAAGAATTCTGGGTTTGCTATTGTGGCGCGCAGAGCGCTTTGGTTGAAATCTTGGTCAGCTGATGCGTCTTCCAAGAACAAGCTACTTAACATTCCTTTCAAGGGGAAAACGCTGTTTGGCCCTGACTTGAAAGAGATTATCTCTGATATCACTGGGGGTAAGGGCCATGCCCTTCCTCAGGATCGGCCTTTCAAGGCCAAAAATAAACCTAATTTTCGTCCCTTTCGTAGAAACGGACCAGCCCAAAGTGCTACGTCCTCTAAGCAAGAGGGTAATACTTCTCAAGCCAAGCAAGCTTGGAGACCAATGCAAGGCTGGAACAAGGGAAAGCAGGCCAAGAAACCTGCCACTGCTACCAAGACAGCATGAAATGTTGGCCCCCGATCCGGGACCGGATCTGGTGGGGGGCAGACTCTCTCTCTTCGCTCAGGCTTGGGCAAGAGATGTTCTGGATCCTTGGACACTAGAAATAGTCTCCCAAGGTTATCTTCTGGAATTCAGGCTTCCCCCAAGGGGGAGGTTCCACAGGTCTCAGTTGTCTTCAGACCACATAAAAAGACAGGCATTCTTACATTGTGTAGAAGACCTGTTAAAAATGGGAGTGATTCATCCTGTTCCATTAAGAGAACAAGGGATGGGGTTCTACTCCAATCTGTTCATAGTTCCCAAAAAAGAGGGAACGTTCAGACCAATCTTAGATCTCAAGATCTTAAACAAGTTTCTCAAGGTTCCATCGTTCAAGATGGAAACCATTCGAACAATTCTTCCTTCCATCCAGGAAGGTCAATTCATGACCACGGTGGATTTAAAGGATGCGTATCTACATATTCCTATCCACAAGGAACATCATCGGTTCCTAAGGTTCGCATTCCTGGACAAGCATTACCAGTTCGTGGCGCTTCCTTTCGGATTAGCCACTGCTCCAAGGATTTTCACAAAGGTACTAGGGTCCCTTCTAGCTGTGCTAAGACCAAGGGGCATTGCTGTAGTACCTTACTTGGACGACATTCTGATTCAAGCGTCGTCCCTTCCTCAAGCAAAGGCTCACACGGACATCGTCCTGGCCTTTCTCAGATCTCACGGATGGAAAGTGAACGTGGAAAAGAGTTCTCTATCTCCGTCAACAAGGGTTCCCTTCTTGGGAACAATAATAGACTCCTTAGAAATGAGGATTTTTCTGACAGAGGCCAGAAAAACAAAACTTCTAGACTCTTGTCGGATACTTCATTCCGTTCCTCTTCCTTCCATAGCGCAGTGCATGGAAGTGATAGGTTTGATGGTAGCGGCAATGGACATAGTTCCTTTTGCGCGCATTCATCTAAGACCATTACAACTGTGCATGCTCAGTCAGTGGAATGGGGACTATACAGACTTGTCTCCGAGGATACAAGTAAATCAGAGGACCAGAGACTCACTCCGTTGGTGGCTGTCCCTGGACAACCTGTCACAAGGGATGACCTTCCGCAGACCAGAGTGGGTCATTGTCACGACCGACGCCAGTCTGATGGGCAGGGGCGCGGTCTGGGGATCCCTGAAAGCTCAGGGTCTTTGGTCTTGGGAAGAATCTCTTCTACCGATAAATATTCTGGAACTGAGAGCGATATTCAATGCTCTCAAGGCTTGGCCTCAGCTAGCGAGGGCCAAGTTCATACGGTTTCAATCAGACAACATGACAACTGTTGCGTACATCAACCATCAGGGGGGAACAAGGAGTTCTCTGGCGATGGAAGAAGTGACCAGAATCATTCAATGGGCGGAGTCTCACTCCTGCCACCTGTCTGCAATCCACATCCCAGGAGTGGAAAATTGGGAAGCGGATTTTCTGAGTCGTCAGACATTGCATCCGGGGGAGTGGGAACTCCATCCGGAAATCTTTGCCCAAATCACTCAACTGTGGGGCATTCCAGACATGGATCTGATGGCCTCTCGTCAGAACTTCAAAGTTCCTTGCTACGGGTCCAGATCCAGGGATCCCAAGGCGGCTCTAGTGGATGCACTAGTAGCACCTTGGACCTTCAAACTAGCTTATGTATTCCCGCCGTTTCCTCTCATCCCCAGGCTGGTAGCCAGGATCAATCAGGAGAGGGCGTCGGTGATCTTGATAGCTCCTGCGTGGCCACGCAGGACTTGGTATGCAGATCTGGTGAATATGTCATCGGCTCCACCATGGAAGCTACCTTTGAGACGAGACCTTCTTGTTCAAGGTCCGTTCGAACATCCGAATCTGGTCTCACTCCAGCTGACTGCTTGGAGATTGAACGCTTGATCTTATCGAAGCGAGGGTTCTCAGATTCTGTTATCGATACTCTTGTTCAGGCCAGAAAGCCTGTAACTAGAAAGATTTACCACAAAATTTGGAAAAAATATATCTGTTGGTGTGAATCTAAAGGATTCCCTTGGGACAAGGTTAAGATTCCTAAGATTCTATCCTTCCTTCAAGAAGGATTGGAAAAAGGATTATCTGCAAGTTCCCTGAAGGGACAGATTTCTGCCTTGTCTGTGTTACTTCACAAAAAGCTGGCAGCTGTGCCAGATGTTCAAGCCTTTGTTCAGGCTCTGGTTAGAATCAAGCCTGTTTACAAACCTTTGACTCCTCCTTGGAGTCTCAACTTAGTTCTTTCAGTTCTTCAGGGGGTTCCGTTTGAACCCTTACATTCCGTTGATATTAAGTTATTATCTTGGAAAGTTTTGTTTTTGGTTGCAATTTCTTCTGCTAGAAGAGTTTCAGAATTATCTGCTCTGCAGTGTTCTCCTCCTTATCTGGTGTTCCATGCAGATAAGGTGGTTTTACGTACTAAACCTGGTTTTCTTCCAAAAGTTGTTTCTAACAAAAACATTAACCAGGAGATTATCGTACCTTCTCTGTGTCCGAAACCAGTTTCAAAGAAGGAACGTTTGTTGCACAATTTGGATGTTGTTCGCGCTCTAAAATTCTATTTAGACGCTACAAAGGATTTTAGACAAACATCTTCCTTGTTTGTTGTTTATTCCGGTAAAAGGAGAGGTCAAAAAGCAACTTCTACCTCTCTCTCTTTTTGGATTAAAAGCATCATCAGATTGGCTTACGAGACTGCCGGACGGCAGCCTCCCGAAAGAATCACAGCTCATTCCACTAGGGCTGTGGCTTCCACATGGGCCTTCAAGAACGAGGCTTCTGTTGATCAGATATGTAGGGCAGCGACTTGGTCTTCACTGCACACTTTTACCAAATTTTACAAGTTTGATACTTTTGCTTCTTCTGAGGCTATTTTTGGGAGAAAGGTTTTGCAAGCCGTGGTGCCTTCCTTCTAGGTGACCTGATTTGCTCCCTCCCATCATCCGTGTCCTAAAGCTTTGGTATTGGTTCCCACAAGTAAGGATGACGCCGTGGACCGGACACACCTATGTTGGAGAAAACAGAATTTATGTTTACCTGATAAATTACTTTCTCCAACGGTGTGTCCGGTCCACGGCCCGCCCTGGTTTTTTAATCAGGTCTGATAATTTATTTTCTTTAACTACAGTCACCACGGTATCATATGGTTTCTCCTATGCAAATATTCCTCCTTAACGTCGGTCGAATGACTGGGGTAGGCGGAGCCTAGGAGGGATCATGTGACCAGCTTTGCTGGGCTCTTTGCCATTTCCTGTTGGGGAGGAGAATATCCCACAAGTAAGGATGACGCCGTGGACCGGACACACCGTTGGAGAAAGTAATTTATCAGGTAAACATAAATTCTGTTTTTATGTTTTTTTTTTATTTTTGGCACTTAAAACTTATTAGTTTTATGCTTGAGGGTTGTATTGTGTGTGTATTTTTACTTTAGTGCAAAACTGCATTTCCATGCGGTGTTGTTTGGGCCTACTCCGACTTTTGACCTTAAGGGGCGGAGCCTATTTTGGAGCAATTTCTTCAGGCTTAGCAGCAGCAAACAGTAACTCGGTGGCTCCTGGACTGTGTAGCTGGTCTGAAGGGTTGGAAACTTGATTCGAAGTACCATGGGGGCAGGTAGGCGCCACAGCAGAGCTGTGGCGTGAGGTGCAGAGTGTATTTTTATCTATCTTTTGACTACATGTTGATATAAGTACTTCTAAAGCCTTATTTCTGCCCTTGTTTCTGGGTGCAGTTATTTTTGGATTAACCAACGATATTAAGTTAAATTTGTGAATTATTTAAAGTTTTTTTGTGCATTTTGGAAAAATTGTTCACTTTTTCTTTTCTTAAAGGCACAGTACACGTTTTTTCTAATGTTTATTTTATGCTATAAATAAGTGTTTAAACGACTTTTGTGGTATTACTAGTCTGTTCAACATGTCTGACATTGAGTTTTCTCATTGTTCTATGTGTTTAGAAGCTATTGTGCAACCCCCTCTAACATTGTGTAACTTTTGTACTGAAAGGGCTTTACAATGTAAAAAGCATATTTTAAATAAAGTAAGTGTGCCTAAGGATGATTCTCAGTCTGAAGAGAATCAGGATATGCCATCCAATTCTCAACCTTTTATGCCCACACAAGCGACGCCTAGTACTTCTAGTGCGTCTAATTCCTTTACTCTGCAGAGATGGCTGCAGTTATGTCAACTACCCTTACAGAGGTATTGTCTAAATTACCAGTGTTGCAGGGTAAACGCAGTAGGTCAAGTATTAATGTAAATACTGAATCCTCTGATGCTTTTTTAGCTATTTCCGATGTTCCCTCACAGTGCTCTGAGATGGGGATCAGGGAATTACTGTCTGAGGGTGAAATTTCTGATTCAGGGAATGTTTGGCCTCAGACGGATTCAGATGCTATGTCATTTAAATTTAAGCTTGAACACCTCCGCCTGTTGCTTAGGGAGGTTTTAGCGACTCTGGATGATTGTGATCCTATTGTGATTCCTCCAGAGAAATTGTGTAAAATGGATAAATATTTGGAAGTTCCTACTTACACTGATGTTTTTCCGGTTCCTAAGAGAATTTCGGAAATTATTAGTAAGGAATGGGATAGACCAGGTATACCGTTTTCTCCCTCTCCTTATTTTAAGAAAATGTTTCATATATCAGATACCATTCAGGACTCATGGCAAACGGTCCCTAAGGTAGAGGGAGCTATATCTTCCCTAGCTAAGCTTACTACTATACCCATTGAGGATAGTTGTGCTTTCAAGGATCCTATGGATAAGAAATTAGAGAGTCTACTAAAGAAATTATTTGTTAATGAGGGAATTATTTTGCATTGTTCCAGTAACTACTGCAGCAGCTTTTTGGTTTGAGGCTCTAGAAGAGTCTCTTAAGGTTGAGACTCCATTAGATGACATTCCAGATAGAATTAAGGCTCTTAAGCTAGCTAATTCTTTTATTACTGATTCAGCGTTTCAAATTGCTAAATTAGCGGCAAAAAATGCAGGATTTGCTATTTTAGCACGTAGAGCATTGTGGCTCAAATCTTGGTCTGCTGATGTGTCATCAAAACATAAGCTTTTAGCTATTCCCTTTAAAGGTAAGACCCTTTTTGGGACAGAATTGAAGGAGATCATTTCTGATATTACAGGAGGTAAGGGCCATGCCCTACCTCAGGATAGGTTGGTTAAAATGAGGGGTAAACAGAATGCTTGAATCAAACAGGAGAGAGCTTCAGTGATCCTGATAGCGCCTGCATGGCCGCGCAGTACTTGGTATGCGGATCTAGTGGACATGTCCTCTCTGCCACCGTGGAAACTTCCGTTGAGACAGGACCTTCTCACTCAAGGTCCTTTCCAGCATCCAAATCTAATTTCTCTGCAACTGACTGCATGGAGATTGAACGCTTGATTTTATCGAAGCGAGGATTCTTTGATTCAGTTATCAATACTTTGATACAGGCTAGAAAGCCTGTCACTAGAAAAATCTATCATAAGATATGGCGTAAATATCTTTATTGGTGTGAATCCAAGGGTTACTCATGGAGTAAAGTTAGGATTCCTAGGATTTTGTCTTTTCTCCAAGAAGGATTGGAGAAAGGGTTATCAGCAAGTTCCTTAAAGGGACAAATTTCAGCTTGGTCAATTCTGTTTCACAAACGTTTGGCAAATGTATCAGATGTTCAGTCTTTTTGTCAGGCTCTATCTAGAATTAAGCCTGCATTTAGACCTATTACTCCTCCCTGGAGTTTGAATTTAGTTCTTCGAGTTCTGCAAGGGGTTCCGTTTGAACCTATTTATTCCAAAGATATTAAACTATTATCTTGGAAAGTTCTGTTTTTGGTTGCTATTTTTACTGCTCAAAGAGTTTCTGAGCTTTCAGCATTACAGTGCGATTCGCCTTATCTCATATTTCATTCTGATAATGTGGTTTTCTTTCATGTAATTAGCAAGAGTACATGAGCTAGTGACGTATATATATTTGGTTGCTATTTTTACTGCTCAAAGAGTTTCTGAGCTTTCAGCATTACAGTGCGATTCGCCTTATCTCATATTTCATTCTGATAATGTGGTTTTCTTTCATGTAATTAGCAAGAGTACATGAGCTAGTGACGTATATATATGAGATATACATTCCTACCAGGAGGGGCAAAGTTTCCCAAACCTCAAAATGCCTATAAATACACCCCTCACCACACCCACAAATCAGTTTTACAAACTTTGCCTCCTATGGAGGTGGTGAAGTAAGTTTGTGCTAGATTCTACGTTGATATGCGCTCCGCAGCAGGTTGGAGCCCGGTTTTCCTCTCAGCGTGCAGTGAATGTCAGAGGGATGTGAGGAGAGTATTGCCTATTTGAATTCAATGATCTCCTTCTACGGGGTCTATTTCATAGGTTCTCTGTTATCGGTCGTAGAGATTAATCTCTTACCTCCCTTTTCAGATCGACGATATACTCTTATATATACCATTACCTCTACTGATTCTCGTTTCAGTACTGGTTTGGCTTTCTACTACATGTAGATGAGTGTCCTGGGGTAAGTATGTCTTATTTTCTGTGACACTCTAAGCTATGGTTGGGCACTTTTATATAAAGTTCTAAATATATGTATTCAAACATTTATTTGCCTTGACTCAGGATGTTCAACGTTCCTTATTTCAGACAGTCAGTTTCATATTTGGGATAATGCATATGAATTTATAATTTTTTTCTTACCTTAAAATTGACTTTTTTTCCTGTGGGCTGTTAGGCTCGCGGGGGCTGAAAATGCTTCATTTTATTGCGTCATTCTTGGCGCGGACTTTTTTGGCGCAAAAATATTTTTCTATTTCCGGCGTCATACGTGTCGCCGGAAGTTGCGTCATCTTTTTGATGTTTTTGCGCCAAAAGTGTCGGCGTTCTGGATGTGGCGTCATTTTTGGCGCCAAAAGCATTTAGGCGCCAAATAATGTGGGCGTCTTTTTTTGGCGCTAAAAAATATGGGCGTCATTATTGTCTCCACATTATTTAAGTCTCATTATTTATTGCTTCTGGTTGCTAGAAGCTTGTTCACTGGCATTTTTTCCCATTCCTGAAACTGTCATTTAAGGAATTTGATCAATTTTGCTTTATATGTTGTTTTTTCTATTACATATTGCAAGATGTCCCAGATTGACCCTGAGTCAGAAGATACTACTGGAAAATCACTGCCTGGTGCTGGATCTACCAAAGTTAAGTGTATCTGCTGTAAACTTGTGGTATCTGTTCCTCCAGCTGTTGTTTGTAATGAATGTCATGACAAACTTGTTAATGCAGATAATATTTCCTTTAGTAATACTACATTACCTGTTGCTGTTCCATCAACATCTAATACTAGTGTTCCTGTTAACATAAGAGATTTTGTGTCTAAATCCATTAAGAAGGCTATGTCTGTTATTCCTCCTTCTAGTAAACGTAAAAGGTCTTTTAAAACTTCTCATTTTTCAGATGAATTTTTAAATGAACATCATCATTCTGATTCTGATAGTGGTTCCTCTGGTTCAGAGGATTCTGTCTCAGAGGTTGATGCTGAAAAATCTTCATATTTATTCAAAATGGAATTTATTCGTTCTTTACTTAAAGAGGTTTTTATTGCATTAGAAATAGAGGATTCTGGTCCTCTTGATACTAAATTTAAACGTTTAAATAAGGTTTTTAAATCTCCTGTAGTTATTCCAGAAGTTTTTCCTGTCCCTGATGCTATTTCTGAAGTAATCTCCAGGGAATGGAATACTTTGGGTAATTCATTTACTCCTTCTAAACGTTTTAAGCAATTATATCCTGTGCCATCTGACAGATTAGAGTTTTGGGACAAAATCCCTAAAGTTGATGGGGCTATCTCTACTCTTGCTAAACGTACTACTATTCCTACGGCAGATAGTACTTCCTTTAAAGATCCTTTAGATAGGAAAATTGAATCCTTTCTAAGAAAAGCTTACTTATGTTCAGGTTCTTCTTAGACCTGCTATATCTTTAGCGGATGTTGCTGCAGCTTCAACATTTTGGTTAGAAGCTTTAGCGCAACAAGTAACAGATCATAATTCTCATAGCATTGTTAATCTTCTTCAACATGCTAATAACTTTATTTGTGATGCCATCTTTGATATCATTAGAGTTGATGTCAGGTATATGTCTCTAGCTATTTTAGCTAGAAGAGCTTTATGGCTTAAAACTTGGAATGCTGATATGTCTTCTAAGTCAACTTTGCTTTCCCTTTCTTTCCAGGGTAATACATTATTTGGTTCTCATTTGGATTCTATTATCTCTGTTACTGGAGGGAAAGGAACTTTTCTCTTGTTAAGTGTGTTCAGTCCACGGGTCATCCATTACTTATGGGATATATTCTCCTTCCCAACAGGAAGTTGCAAGAGGATCACCCAAGCAGAGCTGCTATATAGCTCCTCCCCTCACATGTCATATCCAGTCATTCTCTTGCAACCTTTAACAAAGAAGGAGGTCGCGAGAGGAGCTGGAGTTTTTACTTAATTATTCTTCAATCAAAAGTTTGTTATTTTAAATGGCACCGGAGTGTGCTGTTTTTCTATCTCAGGCAGTATTTGGAAGAAGAAACTGCCTGCGTTTTCTATGATCTTAGCAGGCGTAACTAAGATCCACTGGCTGTTCTCGACATTCTGAGGAGTGGGGTAACTTCAGAAAATGGGAATAGCATGCGGGGTCTCCCGCAAATGAGGTATGTGCAGTACAATATTTTCTGGGAATGGAATTGACTAAGAAAACACTGTTGTTACCCGTATGATGTAAGTACAGCCTTAAATGCAGTAGTAGTGACTGGTATCAGGCTGATAAATGTATGCACAGTAGAGTTATTTTCTAGGGACTAGAATTTGACTGAAAAAATACTGTTAATACTGATATAATGTGTGAGCCTTAACTGCAGTAGAAGCGACTGGTAGCAGGCTTAGTAATAACATTACACAGCATCTGAAATGTTGTTTTTTAAAACGTTTACTGGCATGTTAATCGTTTTGTGAGGTACTTTGGTGATAAATCTTTTTGGGCATGATTTTTTTCCACACGGCTAACGTATATTTCTGCATAGAAACCGTTATATCAGGTCTCCCACTGTTGTAATAGGAGTGGGAGGGACCTTTTTTAGCGCCTTGTTGCGCAGTTAAAATTCTAGCACAGTCTTCCTGCTTCTTCCTCTTTGATCCAGGACGTCTCCAGAGAGCTCAGGGATCTTCAAAATTCGTTTTTGAGGGAGGTAATCGGTCACAGCAGACCTGTGACAGTGTGTTTGACTGTGATAAAAGCGTTAAATCTTAATTTGATATCCGTTTTTTGGGTGCTGAGGGGTTAATCATCCTTTTGCTAATGGGTGCAATCCTCTGCTAATTAATACATTTAAAGAATTGTTGACTAAAACTGAACTAGTTCTTTGTTATTCAATTGTGTTTTTTTAAAAAAAAAAAAAAAAAAAAAAAAGCGCTGCAGCGTTTTTTATATTGCTTGTAAACTTATTGAAGTAATTTCCAAGCTTGCTAGCTTCATTGCTAGTCTGTTTAAACATGTCTGATACAGAGGAATCTGCTTGTTCATTATGTTTAAAAGCCGATGTGGAGCCCAATAGAAATATGTGTACCAATTGTATTGATATTACTTTGAATAAAAGTCAATCTGTACCGATAAAGAAATTATCACCAGACAACGAGGGGGAAGTTATGCCGTCTAACTCTCCTCACGTGTCAGTACCTTCGTCTCCCGCTCGGGAGGTGCGTAAGATTGAGGCGCCAAGTACATCAAGGCCCTTACAAATCACTTTACATGATATGGCTAATGTTATGAAAGAAGTATTATACAATATGCCCGAGTTAAGAGGCAAGCGCGACAGCTCTGGGTTAAGGACAGAGCGTGCCGATGACGCGAGAGCCATGTCTGATACTGCGTCACAATTTGCAGAACATGAGGACGGAGAGCTTCATTCTGTGGGTGACGGTTCTGATTCGGGGAGACCGGATTCAGAAATTTCAAATTTTAAATTTAAGCTTGAGAACCTCCGCGTGTTGCTAGGGGAGGTGTTAGCGGCTCTGAATGATTGTGACACGGTGGCAATCCCAGAGAAATTATGTAGGCTGGATATACCAAAGAGGCTTACAGAGATTATTAGCAAGGAGTGGGATAGACCCGGTGTGCCTTTTTCCCCTCCTACGATATTTAGAAAAATGTTCCCTATAGACGCCACCACACGAGACTTATGGCAGACGGTCCCTAAGGTGGAGGGAGCAGTTTCTACTTTAGCCAAGCGTACCACTATCCCGGTGGAGGATAGCTGTGCTTTCTCAGATCCAATGGATAAAAAATTAGAGGGTTACCTTAAGAAAATGTTTGTTCAACAAGGTTTTATATTACAGCCTCTTGCATGCATTGCGCCTGTCACTGCTGCAGCGGCATTCTGGTTTGAGTCTCTGGAAGAGGCGATTCGCACAGCACCATTGGATGAATCTTTGAGCAAGATTAGAACCCTTAAGCTGGCTAATGCGTTTGTTTCGGATGCCGTAGTGCATTTAACCAAACTTACGGCTAAGAATTCCGGATTCGCCATACAGGCGCGCAGAGCGCTATGGCTTAAATCATGGTCAGCAGATGTAACTTCTAAGTCTAAACTACTAAACATTCCTTTCAAAGGGCAGACCTTATTCGGGCCCGGCTTGAAGGAAATTATTGCTGACATTACTGGAGGTAAGGGCCACACCCTTCCTCAGGACAGGGCCAAATCAAAGGCCAAACAGTCTAATTTCCGTGCCTTTTCGTAATTTCAAGGCAGGAGCAGCATCAACTTCCTCCGCTCCAAAACAGGAAGGAACTACTGCTCGTTACAGACAGGGTTGGAAAGGCAACCAGTCATGGAACAAGGGCAAGCAGGCCAGAAAGCCTACTTCCGCCCCTAAGACAGCATGAAGACAGGGCCCCCTTTCCGGAGATGGATCTAGTGGGGGGCAGACTTTCTCTCTTCGCCCAGGCTTGGGCAAGAGATGTACAGGATCCCTGGACGTTGGAGATTATATCTCAGGGATACCTTCTGGATTTCAAAACTTCTCCTCCACAAGGGAGGTTTCATCTGTCAAGGTTATCAACAAACCTAGTAAAGAAAGAGGCATTTCTACAATGTGTACATGACCTCTTAGTGATGGGAGTGATCCACCCAGTTCCGCGAACGGAACAGGGGCAAGGGTTTTATTCAAATCTGTTTGTGGTTCCCAAGAAAGAGGGAACTTTCAGACCAATCTTAGACTTAAAAATCTTAAACAAATTCCTAAGGGTTCCGTCGTTCAAGATGGAAACCATTCGGACCATCCTACCCATGATCCAAGAGGGTCAATATATGACCACAGTGGACTTAAAGGATGCCTACCTTCACATACCGATTCACAAAGATCATTATCGGTACCTAAGGTTTGCCTTTCTAGACAGGCATTACCAGTTTGTAGCTCTTCCCTTCGGGTTAGCTACGGCCCCGAGAATTTTTACAAAGGTTCTGGGCTCACTTCTGGCGGTACTAAGACCACGAGGCATAGCGGTGGCTCCGTACCTAGACGACATTCTGATACAAGCGTCAAGTTTTCAAAATGCAAAGTCTCATACAGAGATAGTTCTAGCATTTCTGAGGTCGCATGGGTGGAAAGTGAACGTGAAGAAGATTTCTCTGTTACCACTCACAAGGGTCCCTTTTCTAGGGACTCTTATAGATTCTGTAGAGATGAAGATTTACCTGACGGAGTCCAGGTTATCAAAGATTCTCAATGCTTGCCGTGTCCTTCACTCCATTCCAAGCCCATCAGTAGCTCAGTGCATGGAAGTAATCGGCTTAATGGTCGCGGCAATGGACATAGTGCCATTTGCGCGCCTACATCTCAGACCGCTGCAACTATGCATGCTAAGTCAATGGAACGGGGATTACTCAGATCTGTCCCCTTTGCTTAATCTGGACCAGGAGACCAGAGATTCTCTTCTCTGGTGGTTGTCACGGGTTCATCTGTCCAAAGGAATGACTTTTCGCAGACCAGATTGGACGATTGTAACAACAGATGCCAGCCTACTAGGCTGGGGAGCAGTCTGGAACTCCCTGAAGGCTCAGGGATCGTGGACTCAGGAGGAGAGACTCCTCCCGATAAACATTCTAGAATTAAGAGCAATATTCAATGCTCTTCTAACTTGGCCTCAGTTAGCAACACTGAGGTTCATCAGATTTCAGTCGGACAACATCACGACTGTGGCTTACATCAATCATCAAGGGGGAACCAGGAGTTCCCTAGCGATGTTGGAAGTCTTGAAGATAATTCGCTGGGCAGAGTCTCACTCTTGCCACCTGTCAGCGATCTACATCCCAGGCGTGGAGAACTGGGAGGCGGATTTTCTAAGTCGACAGACCTTTCATCCGGGGGAGTGGGAACTTCACCCGGAGGTATTTGCTCAACTGATTCGTCGTTGGGGCAAACCGGATCTGGATCTCATGGCATCTCGCCAGAACGCCAAGCTTCCTTGTTACGGATCCAGGTCCAGGGACCCGGGTGCGGTGCTGGTAGATGCACTAGCAGCCCCTTGGGTTTTCAACATAGCTTATGTGTTTCCACCTTTTCCGTTGCTACCTCGACTGATTGCCAGGATCAAACAGGAGAGAGCATCGGTGATTCTGATAGCGTCTGCGTGGCCACGCAGGACCTGGTATGCAGACCTAGTGGACATGTCGTCCTGTTTACCATGGTCTCTACCCCTGAGGCAGGACCTTCTAATCCAGGGTCCTTTCAACCATCCAAACCTAATTTCTCTGAGGCTGACTGCTTGGAAATTGAACGCTTGATTCTATCAAAGCGTGGGTTTTCGGATTCGGTTATTGATACATTAATACAGGCTCGGAAACCTGTTACCAGAAAAATTTACCACAAG
Source organism: Bombina bombina (assembly GCF_027579735.1). Taxonomy (NCBI): domain Eukaryota; kingdom Metazoa; phylum Chordata; class Amphibia; order Anura; family Bombinatoridae; genus Bombina; species Bombina bombina. The sequence continues at coordinate 138,497,744 of NC_069500.1, forward strand.
ATATGGCGTAAATATTTATATTGGTGTGAATCCAAGAGTTACTCATGGAGTAAGGTTAGGATTCCTAGGATATTGTCTTTTCTACAAGAGGGTTTAGAAAAGGGCTTATCCGCTAGTTCGCTAAAGGGACAGATTTCTGCTCTGTCTATTCTTTTACACAAGCGTCTGGCAGAGAAGCCAGACGTCCAGGCTTTTTGTCAGGCTTTGGCTAGGATTAAGCCTGTGTTTAAAACTGTTGCTCCTCCGTGGAGCTTAAACTTGGTTCTTAAAGTTCTTCAGGGTGTTCCGTTTGAACCCCTTCATTCCATTGATATTAAGCTTTTATCTTGGAAAGTTCTGTTTTTGATGGCTATTTCCTCGGCTCGAAGAGTCTCTGAGTTATCTGCCTTACATTGTGATTCTCCTTATCTGATCTTTCATTCAGACAAGGTAGTCCTGCGTACTAAACCTGGGTTTTTACCTAAGGTTGTTTCTAACAGGAATATCAATCAAGAGATTGTTGTTCCATCGTTATGTCCTAATCCTTCTTCAAAGAAGGAACGTCTTTTGCATAATCTAGACGTGGTCCGTGCCCTGAAGTTCTACTTACAGGCAACTAAAGATTTTTGACAAACTTCTTTTCTGTTTGTCGTTTACTCTGGACAGAGGAGAGGTCAAAAGGCTTCGGCTACCTCTCTCTCTTTTTGGCTTCGTAGCATAATACGCTTAGCCTATGAGACTGCTGGACAGCAGCCTCCTGAAAGAATTACAGCTCATTCCACTAGAGCTGTGGCTTCCACCTGGGCCTTTAAGAATGAGGCTTCTGTTGAACAGATTTGCAAGGCTGCAACTTGGTCTTCACTTCATACTTTTTCCAAATTTTACAAATTTGACACTTTTGCTTCTTCGGAGGCTGTTTTTGGGAGAAAGGTTCTACAGGCAGTGGTTCCTTCTGTTTAATGTTCCTGCCTTGTCCCTCCCATCATCCGTGTACTTTAGCTTTGGTATTGGTATCCCATAAGTAATGGATGACCCGTGGACTGAACACACTTAACAAGAGAAAACATAATTTATGCTTACCTGATAAATTTATTTTTCTTGTAGTGTGTTCAGTCCACGGCCCGCCCTGTCTTTTTGAGGCAGGTTCTAAATTTTAAATTATAACTCCAGTCACCACTGCACCCTATAGTTTCTCCTTTCTCGTCTTGTTTCGGTCGAATGACTGGATATGACATGTGAGGGGAGGAGCTATATAGCAGCTCTGCTTGGGTGATCCTCTTGCAACTTCCTGTTGGGAAGGAGAATATATCCCATAAGTAATGGATGACCCGTGGACTGAACACACTACAAGAGAAATAAATTTATCAGGTAAGCATAAATTATGTTTTTTACCACAGGATAAAAAATCTAAAGGTAAATTTAGGTCTAATAATCGTTTTCGTTCCTTTCGTCACAATAAGGAACAAAAGCCTGATCCTTCATCCACAGGAGCGGTATCAGTTTGGAAACCATCTCCAGTCTGGAATAAATCCAAGCCTTTTAGAAAACCAAAGCCAGCTCCCAAGTCCACATGAAGGTGCGGCCCTCATTCCAGCTCAACTGGTAGGGGGCAGATTTCGATTTTTCAAAGAAATTTGGATCAATTCAATTCACAATCTTTGGATTCAGAACATTGTCTCAGAAGGGTACAGAATTGGCTTCAAAATAAGGCCTCCTGCAAAGGGATTTTTTCTTTCCCGTGTCCCAGTAAATCCAGCGAAGGCTCAAGCATTTCTGAAATGTGTTTCAGATCTAGAGTTGGCTGGAGTAATTATGCCAGTTCCAGTTCTGGAACAGGGACTGGGGTTTTATTCAAATCTCTTCATTGTACCAAAGAAGGAGAATTCTTTCAGACCAGTTCTGTATCTAAAAATATTGAATCGTTATGTAAGGATACCAACATTCAAAATGGTAACTATAAGGACTATCCTGCCTTTTGTTCAGCAAGGGCATTATATGTCCACAATAGATTTACAGGATGCATATCTGCATATTCCGATTCATCCAGATCACTATCAGTTTCTGAGATTCTCTTTCCTAGACAAGCATTACCAATTTGTGGCTCTGCCGTTTGGCCTAGCAACAGCTCCAAGGATTTTTACAAAGGTTCTCGGTGCCCTTCTGTCTGTAATCAGAGAACAGGGTATTGTGGTATTTCCTTATTTGGACGATATCTTGGTACTTGCTCAGTCTTCACATTTAGCAGAATCTCATACGAATCGACTCGTATTGTTTCTTCGAGATCATGGTTGGAGGATCAATTTGCCAAAAAGTTCATTGATTCCTCAGACAAGGGTAACCTTTTTAGGTTTCCAGATAGATTCAGTGTCCATGACTCTGTCTCTGACAGACAAGAGACGTCTAAAATTGGTTTCAGCCTGTCGAAACCTTCAGTCTCAATCATTCCCTTCGGTAGCCTTATGCATGGAAATTCTAGGTCTTATGACTGCTGCATCGGACGCTATCCCCTTTGCTCGTTTTCACATGCGACCTCTTCAGCTCTGTATGCTGAACCAGTGGTGCAGGGATTTCACAGAGATACATCAATTGATATCTTTAAAACCATTTGTACGACACTCTCTGACGTGGTGGACAGATCACCAACGTTTAGTTCAGGGGGCTTCTTTTGTTCTTCCAACCTGGACTGTGATTTCAACAGATGCAAGTCTGACAGGTTGGGGAGCAGTTTGGGGGTCTCTGACAGCACAAGGAGTTTGGGAATCTCAGGAGGTGAGATTACCAATCAATATTTTGGAACTCCGTGCAATTTTCAGAGCTCTTCAGTCATGGCCTCTTCTAAGAGAGAATCGTTCATTTGTTTTCAGACAGACAATGTCACAACTGTGGCATATATCAATCATCAAGGAGGGACTCACAGTCCTCTGGCTATGAAAGAAGTATCTCAAATTCTGGTTTGGGCGGAATCCAGCTCCTGTCTAATTTCTGCGGTTCATATCCCAGGTATAGACAATTGGGAAGCGGATTATCTCAGCCGCCAAACGTTACATCCGGGCGAATGGTCTCTTCACCCAGAGGTATTTCTTCAGATTGTTCAAATGTGGGGACTTCCAGAAATAGATCTGATGGCTTCTCATCTAAACAAGAGATCCTCAAGCGGAAGAAGTGGATGCATTGTCACTTCCTTGGAAGTATCATCCTGCCTATATCTTTCCGCTTCTAGTTCTTCTTTCAAGAGTAATCTCCAAGATTCTGAAGGAATGCTTGTTTGTTCTGCTGGTGGCTCCAGCATGGCCTCACAGGTTGTGGTATGCGGATCTTGTCCGGATGGCCTCTTGCCAACCGTGGACTCTTCCGTTAAGACCAGACCTTCTGTCGCAAGGTCCTTTTTTCCATCAGGATCTCAAATCCTTAAATTTAAAGGTATGGAGATTGAACGCTTGATTCTTAGTCAAAGAGGTTTCTCTGACTCTGTGATTAATACTATGTTACAGGCTCGTAAATCGGTATCTAGGAAGATATATTATAGAGTCTGGAAGACTTACATTTCTTGGTGTCTTTCTCATCATTTTTCCTGGCATTCTTTTAGAATTCCGAGAATTTTACAGTTTCTTCAGGATGGTTTGGATAAAGGTTTGTCTGCAAGTTCCTTGAAAGGACAAATCTCTGCTCTTTCTGTTCTTTTTCACAGAAAGATTGCTAATCTTCCTGATATTCATTGATTTGTACAAGCTTTGGTTCGTATAAAACCTGTCATTAAGTCAATTTCTCCTCCTTGGAGTTTGAATTTGGTTCTGGGGGCTCTTCAAGCTCCTCCATTTGAACCTATGCATTCATTGGACATTAAATTACTTTCTTGGAAAGTTTTATTTCTTTTGGCCATCTCTTCTGCTAGAAGAGTTTCTGAATTGTCCGCTCTTTCTTGTGAGTCTCCTTTTCTGATTTTTCATCAGGATAAGGCGGTGTTGTGAACTTCTTTTCAATTTTTACCTAAGTTTGTGAATTCTAACAACATTAGTAGAGAAATTGTGGTTCCTTCATTATGTCCTAATCCTAAGAATTCTAAGGAGAAATCATTGCATTCTTTGGATGTAGTTAGAGCTTTGAAATATGTTGAAGCTACTAAAAGTTTCCGAAAGACTTCTAGTCTATTTGTTATCTTTTCCGGTTCTAGGAAAGGTCAGAAGGCCTCTGCCGTTTCTTTGGCATCTTGGTTGAAATCTTTAATTCATCATGCTTATGTCGAGTCGGGTAAAACTCCGCCTCAAAGGATTACAGCTCCTGGGCTTTTAGGAATGAAGCTTCTGTTGATCAGATTTGCAAAGCAGCAACTTGGTCTTCTTTGCATACTTTTACTAAATTCTACCATTTTGATGTGTTTTCTTCTTCTGAAGCAGTTTTTGGTAGAAAAGTACTTCAGGCAGCTGTTTCAGTTTGATTCTTCTGCTTATAATTTCAGTTTTTTTCATTATAAGATTTAAACTTTATTTTGAATTTATCAGGTAAGTTCTTACATAAATTATGTTTTACGTACCAAACCTGGGTTCCTTCCTAAGGTTGTTTCGAATATGAATAATAATTAGGGAATTGTTGTTCCTTCCTTGTGTCCTAATCCTTCTTCTAAGAAGGAGCGTCTGTTACATAACTTGGACGTGGTCCGTGCCTTAAAGTTTTACTTACAGGCAACTAAGGATTTCCGTCAATCATCTTCATTGTTCATTGTTTATTCTGGAAAGCATAGGGGTCAGAAAGCTAGGGCTACCTCTCTTTCTTTTTGGCTGAGAAGTATCATCCGCCTGGCATATGAGACTGCTGGACAGCAGCCTCCTGAAAGAATTACGGCTCATTCTACTAGGGCTGTGGCTTCTACATGGGCTTTTAAAAATGATGCATCTGTTTACCAGATTTGTAAGGCTGCGACTTGGTCGTCCCTTCACACTTTTTCCAAATTTTTAAAATTTTATACTTTTGCTTCTTCTGAGGCTATCTTTGGGAAGAAAGGTTCTTCAAGCAGTGGTGCCTTCCATTTAGGTTCCTGTCTTGTCCCTCCCTTTCATCCGTGTCCTATTGCTTTGGTATTGGTTTCCCACAAGTAAGGATGAAATCCGTGGACTCGTCATATCTTTGTAAAAGAAAACTAAATTTATTCTTACCTGATAAATTACTTTCTTTTACGATATGACGAGTTCTTTTTAAGACAGTTTTTATTTTTTTGTAAACTTCAGTCACCTCTGCACCTTTTTAGCCTTTCCTTTTCTCTTCCTATAACTTCGGCCGAATGACTGAGGGTGGAGGGGAAGGGAATGGCTATATATACAGCTCTGCTGTGGTGCTCTTTGCCACTTCCTGTTAGCAGGAGGTTAATATCCCACAAGTAAGGATGAAATCTGTGGACTCGTCATATCGTAAAAGAAAGTAATTTATCAGGTAAGAATAAATTTAGTTTTTCTTAGAAACATAATTTCCTTCTTAATACAGGGAGAGTCCACAGCTGCATTCCTTACTTGTGGTAAATACTGAACCTGGCCACTAGGAGGAGGCAAAGAGACCCCAGCCAAAGGCTTAAATACCTCCCCCACTTCCCTCATCCCTCAGTAATTCTTTGCCTTTCGTCACAGGCAGTTGGCAGAGAAGTGTCAGATTTCGAAGTAGTTCCTTATGGAGGGTAGTACCCTTCGAGATGGGACTGGCATTTTAAGTAGCCTTGTCAGCCTCTCGATGAGAGCATTGATTTCACTGCCTGCTTTTCTTCACTCAAGTCCATGTCAGAAGCACTGCTACAGTCTGTCAAACTTGAAGACGCTAGAAGACAGGGTCATAGTGTGGCTCCTTTTATCTATATGGAATTAAGGGTTAATATCTCCTGAGGGGGATTATGAACAGTTGGGTTTAATCACATATACTTTGTGTAAGATGTTTATGGACTCATAGGCTGAGATGGAACATACAGTTTTCACTTTCACTTTGAAGGTTGCGCAGCGCACCATGTGACCGGAATGGTCGAGGCTTACATTGACCGAGTTACTACCGGAGAGGAGTTTTATCTCTGTTCTGTCTGGGTCATAGGAGGTGGTGAGTGCCACAGCCATTGGGGGTATAAAGGTGCATTTTTTTTTATTTAAAATAAAGTTAGTTTTTTCTGAAGTCCTCCGCATATCATACTTTAGCTATGGAGGATTCTAATTCATTAGAGGGTTCTCCCTCTATTTCAAAGAGTAATGTCTGTTTATATTGTGAGGGAGCTCTGGAATATCTGCCCTCTCAATTATGTTCCATATGCCTTTTGATAAGGGGATTATATAAAATAAGGTTGACATGATTGATACCAATGAGCCGCCCATCTCTGAGGGGTCCTCGTCCAGTGAGGTGCACACCCTACATGCATCTTTTTCTTCTTAAACTGGAAGAGTCCACAGCTGCATTCACTACTTTTGGGAATTCAGAACCTGGCCACCAGCAGGATGCAAAGACACCCCAGCCAAAGGCTTCAAATACCTCCCCCACTTCCCTCATCCCCCAGTCATTCTTTGCCTTTTGTCACAGGAGGTTGGCAGAGAAGTTTCAGAAGTTTGAAGATAGTCTCTTATGGAGGGCAGTACTCTTCGAAATGGGACTGGAGTTTTAAGTAATCCTGTCAGCCTCTCAGTGAGATCATGGATGAAGGTTAGGGTCCGGAGATGCAGGGAGAGTCTTTCTGCGAAACCATCCCGACTCATATTAACAGCTCCTTGGCAATCAGCGTTGACGAGTTTCGCTGCTTGCCTTTATTCACTCAAGTCCATGTCAGAAGTGAGGCTACTATCTGTCACACTTGAAGGACCGTGTACCTGTTCCACAGCGCAGATTCCGGTAAGATCGTTTCATTTTATTTTGATATGTGAATGTAATGTTAACGAAAGAAGGACTCCTTTTATCTTAAAAAAGAAATTATGGGTTAATATCTCCTGAGGGGGGTTATTGAACAGGGGGGACTTTAATCATGTTTGTTATTTGGTTCTATCTGCTAATGTGTAGTAATTCTTAGGCTCATGGCTTTTCGGAACAAAACGACCTTATCATCAGTTGGCATGATCTCTTTAAATTTATGCACTCTTTTTGTGACTTGCATGGTGCACCTCGTGACCGGGTGCGGTTACGTTGTTTTTTTCACTTCCGTATTCTGACTGTGTGGCGACAGAGAGAGTATGCTCATTAGTTGTCTGGTTCACAGGAGGTGTTGAGTGCTTCAGCCATTGGGGGTGTTAAAAGGGTGCCTGTTAGTGTTTGTCATTTTTGTAATCCCAAAGTTGTGGAGGATTCTGTTATGTTTTTTAGACACGGATATCTCCTATTCGGAGAGTGCATCTTGTGATGAAAATGAAATGGCCCGGGTTATCCATACCCATCAGTTATGTTCTGATTGCTGTTCTAGAGTACTCCTCCCAATTCAGGGAACTTAGAGTGCTTTGAGCCATCCGCCCCCTGAGGATTCCATGTCCTGTGAGACGCGTGCCCCAGAACCTTCCTTTGCTACGCAAGCAGGTGTCCCTATGGCCTTTACTGCTTCTCCGGAAGGTGGCTTGTTTCCTCCAGAGGTTAAAGGACGGTTACGTACTGTCCATGTTCTGTCAACCAGGGCCCTTCGGGGTGGAATTGCCTGATTCAGTTCGGCCTTCTGGAGAAGCTTTGGCCTCTGAGGCTTAAGGGGCCCAACCCTCGGGCCGGGGTCGCCTATCAATCCAGCAAGGGATGTTTTGGCAGTGCTGGAGAATTCCAGTCCTAGTGGGCCGAGGGATCCTCGGCCTTAGATGCCGAATGGCAAGCTGGGTTAGACGTTTGGGGATGAAGCTGATCGGCTGGTCCTGTTGGCGTACCCATTCTCCTTGGGCGTTAACCCACGGGTGCTGCCTTACTTTTATTTTGATCCGGATAGGATGTATTTGATTTGTTTTAAATAAGCTCACGTCTGATATAATTTCCGTTTTGGGAACGCTCTTTCTTTGGAACTGATACTTGCGATTTTGTGGTCGCGTGGGCACTTCCTCGGAAGTTGCGCACTTTTGATTAAGAATGAAGTTATGTTTCTAGTTCATATTATTGATCGATTTTTCTTGGACCTTAAACAGTTCTGGAGTGTTCTTGTACCAGGCAGGTACTGGTCGGGCGCTATCTGCTGTTCCTTGGGTTCATGTCACCCTCAGGGTGCTGATTATCCTTTGGCCTATTGATATGGACTCCGGGCTCAGATCCTACTGCGAAGTATGGAGGCCTAGTTCGTAGATCCAACGCTTCTGGAAGGAAGGTTGCAAGCTCCGATTTTAGTTTTTTTTTCTTTCAATTTGCTTGGGATACGTGACGAAATACAGACCTTCGCCTTTCTATGGTCAAGAAATTGACCATTTATATACACCAGCATGTAGATCAGGTGGTTAAGCCTGTCTACAAAGGATTACCTTATGATCCAATGTGGTTGATGTTTTCTTAGACCGTTTTTTTTAGACTCTTGGGTTTGAGGCTGTTGCTTTAACTCTACGACTGGGGTCTTTAGAAGGTGGAAGGCTCTGTCTTGGGTGCGCCCCTAACCATAGGAGGCTGCTTATGGGTTCCTCAGGCGGTTAGATCTTGTGATTGGTCCCGTTCTCGAGGACTCCGGCTTAGGATCATGTCTCTTGCCTGGAACGGGCATGGGCGGTTCAGTTTAACAGTAGGGTTTGGATCTCCCACGTGTCCCTTGAGAGATAATAGCTGATTGAGATTTAATATTGAGGTCTCTTTCACAGGTCCCTACTTGTCTTCGGGGGCATCTAATGCTTCCTGGTAGACTTCCAGTTGTCGTATTAACTGGGCTGGCGATTTGGGCCGAAGGGTCTCGCCTCTATTGGTAGGGTGGTTACTGTTTATTTTCTTCCTCTTTTCCTCACCTAGGTTGGGGGATGGGTGCTTGCGTTGCTCTCCTCGATTTGGAGGTACCTCAGTATCCGTGAAGGTCTGTGGCTCCTTGTTTTTCTCGCATCAGAGGGTCTTTTCCCTTTCTTGCGTACTCAGGATCATGGCGCTGGATTCAGGTATGAGGATGCAGTGGGTCAGTATACCTCCTTCCCCTTGGGAGTGTTCCTTCCTTATGGAAGGCAACAGTGTAGGGTTTTTGAAGCCCGGAGCACGAAGTTCCTGTCATGGCTCATGGTAGCATGCCAGTTTTAAAGTAGCAGTCAGAGCTCTACTCTGGGGTTTTGATTCCTCGTAGATCTAACTTTTTTCTCCCATAGGTCGGGGCAGAGTTTTGATACTTCCTGTCTTAGGTCTTTAACTAGCCTTTGGGCTGAAACCATTACCTTCGAGTGAAGGTCAGGGATCGGTTTTCTTTATGCAGTGTTGACCGTGTACTTTTATGGAGTCTGTTCTCCCCTTTGGTGGGGGGGGGGCTTCTGGTGGCGTCTGCTGCTAGGATGGGACGCTCCTTGGAGTCAGAATTTTTCTGGACGTAAGCTGCTGTAGAGTATTTTCGGCACTTCTCGGTGGGATAAGGTCCCACGAAGGCTTAGGGTCAGCTTTGCTACCTGGACTTTGGCTCTGTGTTCTCACTGAAGAGCTGTGTCAGAAATATGAGGGTGTCCCTCTGGTCATCATAGTGACATTTTTTCATGAGTATGGCCTTATCTTTCTGGTCCTTGTCCTCTTGGGAGTTCATCTTCCTGGGCAGTGGTCTTGTGGCAAACTTGGGTTTGTTCATAGTTTTGATTTTGAGCCCTTGTTGGATGGTCCTTTCGATCTCTTAGATGGTCCTCTATTCTCCCTCTCGGGGGATTGATAGAGTTTCCTGTCCTTTAGGTCGGGGGTACTTTTGTGGGAGTCAAGGGCCGCAGGGCTGGCTCCTTGGAAGCTTTTGTGCTCAGCAGACTCTGGGTCTGAGTGGTCTCTAGCACGGCTTTGCAGGTGGTGTAACTGATGGTTACCTGGGCTTCCGTTTTTTTTCCCTTGTCGTTTTTAGGGTGTCAGTAATTTCAGGCTGTGGTGTCTTTCGAAGGGGCCGCCTTTTTGTACCCACCTTTTGTTTTCATTCAGTGTCCTTTATAGCTTGGGTATTGTTTTCCCAAAAGTAATGAATGCAGCTGTGAACACTTCCCGTTTAAGAAGAAAAACATAAATTATGCTTACCTGATAATTTTTCTTTCTGACGGGAAGAGTCCACAGCTCACGCCCGCACTTTGTCTATGAGGCGGCAGTAAATTTTTGTTCTTCTGGCTCCTTTTCCATCCTGATATTTCTCCTACTGTTCCTTGTTCCCTTGGCAGAATGACTGGGGGATGAGGGAAGTGGAGGAGGTATTTGAAGCCTTTGGCTTGAGTGTCTTTACCTCCTCCTTGTGGCCAGGTTCTGAATTCCCAAAAGTAATGAATGCAGCTGTGGACTCTTCCCATCAGAAGAAAAGAAAATTATCAGGTAAGCATATTTAATGTTTTTATACACATGCAGCTTCCCATTGCACTGCTAATCCTTCATCTAGATGGGGCCTTTTTTCACCAGACGTTACTGCAAAGTTTCATACGGCGCTGTCTGCAGCCATTAGTGCTTGCACTGCTAAGCGAAAGGTTAAATCTTGCACTCCTGCTCAGGGGGCATCATGTAATTTATTGGATATATCTGATCGGTTATCAGAGGATGAGGTTCTCTCTGAAACTAGTATGAACTTTCAGGGTTGGAGTCTGCTGCCTATAATCCTCCGCCTGTGGAGGATCCAGTTTTTAGATTTAGGACAGAGCGTTTACGCTTTCTACTAAAGGAGGTTTCAAAGGCCGAGCTGCCAGATGAACCTCTGGGTCCTAAATTTGAGGGCAATTATTATTGACGAGTGGGACAGGATTAGAATCCCCTTCCCCGTTGTCTGCCTTTTAAGTTTCTTGGCTCTGGGCTCTCTATGAGGGTGGGTTTTCTTTTTCTCATCCCTACTTGGTTGGCACTATTTTTACGCTTGCCACACGTAATACTAGCCCATGTGAGGATAGTTGGTTGTTTATAGAGCCGCCGGATATAAGGATATAAACTCTGTTAAAGAGGGTATTTCAACCTAAGGGATATTTTCTTTTACTGGCGGCGCTGGAGCGGCTTCCTTTTGTTTGTCGCCTTCTCGAAATTAATCGAGGTGGAGGGTTCCCTCGACATTTTTCAGTAAAGAAATTCGGCCTTCTGGGTTACTAATTCTTTTATCTGTGCTGGTTTTACACAGATTAATTAGTCTAAGGCTAAGACTTCAGGTTTTCTGTTCAGGCTCTCCTCTAAGGGAAAGAGTTTGTTTGACTATCTCCACGGTTTCAGGGGCCAAGGGTGCTTTCATACCATAAGATAAGGAGAACAAATCTAAGGGACTATGTTCGTATTTTCGTTCCTTTCGTTCTGATAAAAGCCCAGCATCAGAGGCCTCTGCTAAGCCAGAGCAAACCAAGAGTACTTGGAAGCCGGCTCAGTCCTGTAATAGATCCAAGCAGAGCAAGAAGCCCACCGAGACTAAGTCCCCATGAAGTGGCAGCCCCTGCTCCTATTTTGGATCGTGTAGGGGCAGACTGTCGTTCTTTCAGAGGCTTGGTTCAGGGACGTGCAGGATCCTTGGGTCCTGGAAGTCAAAGCTCAGGGTTACAAGATAGGTTCAAATATTATCCACCAGGGGCAGATTCATCCTCTCAACCTGTCTTCAAGACTAGGAAAGAGGGAAGCCTTTCTGGGGTGCGTAAGGGATCTGTCCTCAGTTGGAGTCATTGTCCCAGTACCTATCGCACAGAGAGGTTTGGGATACTATTCAAACATTTTAGTTGTCCCAAAGAAGGAGGGAACTTTCCGTCCAGTTCTGGACCTAAAGTGCTTAAACAAATTTCTTAATTTCCCCTTGTCAAGATGGGGACATTAAGGTCTATCCTTCCCTTAATTCATGAAGGGCAGTTTATGACCACTATAGATCTGAAGTAGGCATTCATTCACCTTCCAATCCACGGGGAACACTTCCAGTTCCTCAGGTTTGCGTTCCTGGACCAGCACTTCCAGTTCATTGCACTTCCGTTTGGTCCAGCTACTGCTCCAAAAAGTTGTACAAAGGTTCTAGGGGCCATTCACCAGAACCCGGGGTGTAGCAGTAGCTCCCTACTTGGACGATATCCATGTACAAGCTCCATTGTTTCATCTGGTGGAAGACCATTCGGAATCTCTCCTCTGTCTTTTTCGATCCCTTGAGAGGGAAGATAAATAGAGAAAATATAAAAAGAAATTCCTGAGGAGGAAAAAACTTAAGAGGATGCGCTTGGAACACAGGTTATCAAAGTGGGACCTACCACTTTATGATTGGGTTTGTACCCGTATGCATAAATAAAAAAAAAAAAAAAAAAAAAAAAAAAAAAAAAAAAAAAAAATATTTTTTTATAAACAGCACAGTGTTTGGTATGTGTAAAAAATTATAATAATGACGAAAATAAATTGTGTGTAAAACAAGTGCTCAGGACAATTTGTGTATAATATTAGTGATACATTGAAATAATCAGATATCACAGATAAACAATGATATTTGTGGCGATTAGTAAAATATATAAAAAAAGTACTTATCACTGTGGGACAGTGATAAGTACTTTTTTTATATATTTTACTAATCGCCACAAATATCATTGTTTATCTGTGATATCTGATTATTTCAATGTATCACTAATATTATACACAAATTGTCCTGAGCACTTGTTTTACACACAATTTATTTTCGTCATTATTATAATTTTTTACACATACCAAACACTGTGCTGTTTATAAAAAAATATTTTTTTTTTTTTTTTTTTTTTTTTTTTTTTTTTTTTTTTTTATTTATGCATACGGGTACAAACCCAATCATAAAGTGGTAGGTCCCACTTTGATAACCTGTGTTCCAAGCGCATCCTCTTAAGTTTTTTCCTCCTCAGGAATTTCTTTTTATATTATTTAGATTTTGGTGATATCAGAGGATTGCTTGCTTATTTTAATATTTTAATAACTTTTTTACTAGGTGCATATATTTTATTGATATCCATTTCAGTTTCTATATATTGTGAGTACCTATATAGCATCTATTTTTAGGATTTAGCAATTTAATTTTCTTCATCAACTCATAATTTTTTATTAACCCATTGATTTAACACACCTAGCAATTACCTTTCAATCCCAATATGCAATCTAGGGATGACAGAAACAAAAAACGGTCTAATTATATTTTGCAAGGTAACACTGTCACTCTAGAAACTTACTCTGACCCCAGTATTTTGAAATCTATGAAAGATTTGTTCCATCTGTTAGAAGAGGAACTTATGAAAGAACACCGCCATTGGTGGGATTTAAAAACTCTAGAAAAATATATAGAAATCAAACAAATCCCTAGGGGTTTACGAATTTTGAAACATTGTTCTTTTAAGGAAGACAAAGATTTATTAGACAGTTGGTATAAAGCCTTGGATGATTGTTCTTTTAGTTTAATCAAAATTTTGATCGAACATAGACAAAAATTAACTGACGAATGCAGTCAGAATATTGAAAAGATACAAAAAGATCTATTATCACATGTTAATAACCCTGAATATCAAAAAATTCTTAAAGAAATTACTGACCGCACTGATAAATATCAAGATGACATCGTCCAGAGTAAAAGCAAAAAATTACAGAGGGACCAAATAGATTATAATAATAACCAAGTTTACACTTTCAATAGAGTTGAAAAAGAAAAACTCACACTTTCTAATAATCCAAATGAAGAAAACAAGGGACAAAAAAACTCTTATACATCACACAAAACAGAGGGTGAAAATTGGACGACTGTTCACAATAGAAACTATAGAAGAGAACAAAACAGAACCTACAGGAATACACATAACAATTACAATACTAATTATAGACCGCACTACAATGAGAATTACAGATTCAATTCCCCAAACCCCCGTAATAACTATGGACCTAGAACTCATTACTCCAACACAAATAGACATTCCCAACAATATCCACAAGGGACATATCAGAGTCAATTTCGTGATAACCATTCTAACACATATCAACAACATTTTTCACCCCAGCATGGCTTCAGGCCTCATTCCAATCATCCTACTTCTCACAATCAGGTTACAACAAATTATCATACACAACAACCTAATAGAACACTTTTGGAGAGACCCCATGGGCATATACTCAAACCAAACAATCCATTAGAACACACAAATAGATTCAATATTTTAGCATCTTTGCCAGATGAAGAAAACACACCAGGCACCTCATATGAACATTCCTCTTCTTTTTTAGAGAATGGCCAAAATCACAACAGACATCCCTTTCCAAACAGCAACCTAAGTGTAGAAAAACAACGAAAAAGACCGTACACTTCAGACCAAGAGGGTCTAGAGGAAGGGGTTTATCAGCCAAAAAAGAAAAATTATCCAAATTAGAACAAGGTATATTCAATTTATCATCGCACATTCTAACAACTAATGAGAAAAGAGTACTCCACAAAGGCCTTTCATACTGCCCACCCAATCCTCACAACTTATATCATCTATTTGTGGATGTTAATAAATTTACAAGGAAACTATCCTTGCAGAAATTCTTTGCACAAAAGAAACTAAAACAACAAAAATATATACAACCTGAAAATACACAGACTATACTAGTCAATAATATGACCCCTAATAAGAATATGAAGGTCATATTTGCAGAAACAGAAAGCCTAACTACCTATTTATTTGATGATTATATTCATACAGATATTAAGGTAAAATCCCAATTTACACCATCTTTTTCAACAAACCACTATATAGAATTATATCAAAGATCAGTCATTGAGGATCTTGAAAAACTTTCAAAAGATCACAAAAAACAGTACCATTTACACAAAAGCGAACAAACAGCTTTACGTATGCTAGCCAACAATAAAAATCTGATAATCAAGGATGCAGATAAGGGCGGTGGTATTGTCCTACAAGATCTAGGAGATTATCTCAAAGAGGCCAATAGAATTTTAACAGACACTGAATATTATAGGGAAATCTCTTTCAATCCAACAAGTATTTTCCTAAAAGGGTACAGTACACTAATACAAAAGGGCATATCCACAGGTATTCTAAATAAAGAAGAGAAAGAATTTCTCAAAGTCACAAATCCTAGTGTGGCACACTATTACCACCTGCCCAAAATCCACAAAGATCAAGTTAATCCACCTGGACGCCCCATTATAGCAGGCATTGGTAACCTCACATACAATTTATCTTTTTATTTAGATCAATTTTTACAAAAATATGTTGTTACTTTACCCTCCTATATCAGAGATAGCACACATTTACTATATCAACTTAAAAACATTTCTACTAACGATGATCTAATTTGGATCACTTGTGATGTTGGCTCCCTTTATTCTAACATTTGCCATAACATGGGTATTAATGCAGTTTCCATCTTTTTGGAAAAGGACCTATATATGCCAGACATCCAAAAAGAATTTATATTGGAAGGAATAGAATACATCCTCAAGCACAATTATTTTATTTTTCAAGATAGATTTTTTCTACAGGTCAAGGGGACGGCCATGGGTACCAGGTTCGCCCCGAGCTTTGCAAATTTGTTTATGGGAATCTTTGAAGACCGATATATTTATTCCTCAAGCTTTTGGGCGAACCTGGTATACTATGGCCGCTATATAGATGACCTGATTTTTATTTTAAGAGGGAGCCACGAGCTAGCTAACACACTAATAGAACATTTAAATCAGAATCAGATGGGTTTAACCTTCACAGCTAATATACAAAAATCTTCAATAGAATTCTTGGATCTATTACTAAGTTGGGATAATCAAGGTAACATCATTTCTCAGACTTTTTTCAAAAAAGTCGATAGCAACAGCTATCTAGACTTCTCTAGTAACCACCATATAGGGTGGAAAAGAAACATCCCATACAGCCAATTTAAGAGAATACGCAGGAATTGCTCCAATTTAGAATCTTTTGACATTCAAAGCAAGGTTCTTTACCAACGCTTTGTAGACAAAGGTTATCCTATAGATCTACTAAATCAATGTCTTAAAAAAGCACGCAATCTAGATAGAGAATTAATCTTTGAAAAAGTCCAAAATAGCACCAACAATCAAACCAAAAAGAAATCCACAAACAACGTTGTTTGTGAACCACTTTTCATTACACAATACAATAACAACCACTACAAAATTCGAAACATACTACATAAACATTGGAACATTATCCAAAAGGATCCTTTCCTTAAAGATATAGTCGGTGAAAAACCCAAAATTGTATATAGACGAGCTCCCACTTTAAGGAATCAATTAGCCCCCAGTAAAAGAGTAAAACATTGCCAATTTCGGTCCAATAAACAAACCAAAACTTTAAACTTTTTAGCTTCCCATGGATCATTTAAATGTGGCAAAAGAGGTTGCAACATGTGCAAATTTACAATTTCACAAAAATCTTTTAAATCCAATATTACTGGTTTAACTTATCAAATCACACATCGTCTCAATTGCGAATCTAAATATATAGTGTATCTCCTTAATTGTATTTGTGGCGTCCAGTATGTAGGGCGCACTATTAGAAATCTCCGTACCCGTTGGGGTGAACATCATCGAAATTGTAAAAATTGTAAAAAAAACTAAAACCAACCATAGTGTCCCCAACCATTGTGAAACGATACACGACGGGAGTTCAGATATCTATAAAATTATCCCTATTGATCATGTACCACCTTCCACAGATTATGATCGTCTGATTAAACTCAGGCAATTAGAAACATATTGGATACACAAACTCAAAACCTTGTATCCATTAGGCTTAAACGCCAATGTAGATTTGGCAGCCTTCACATAAATTATCACTTTTATACAGGTTACATTTATATCTAATATGAGATTTAGCTTTTAGGGTCTAGTACATCATATTTTCTTATATTTTTTGATATACATTAACAAACACTACCATATGTTGATACCACTACATTATATCTCTCTTATTTCTTTTTCTCTTCTTTGTCAGTCTTCAATAATATATTGCATTAATGCAATTTAGACACATATAGAATATGTTATGTTTCCATACACTTATATTTATGTGTATATGCCCATGATGAGCATGTCCACATAGTTGTGTATATGTATGCACTTGTCTATCCGGTTCTAAACCTAATAGTCCAAGCACCTATATAGTTTCATATTATATTATATTTTACATACCTGATTTATATTATTTTCTACGATACACTATTTTGCACATTTCATCTTTTTGAATGTTTGATTATTCATCAATACATACACCTACAATTGTTTATATACATTCTGGATACACTTTTTAGTCTATTTGGTTGTTGTATATGATTGGAAACAATTAATAACATAATTCCCAAATATATTTCCGCCCCAATATATAACATAAACTTTCAAGATAGCTTTACCAATTTCTTGTTCGCCTAACATACAAAAGGTCCCAAGTTCGAGTCCAGTGGAGTCCCAAATATATATATACATATTATTAATCACATAATTCCTAACATATTTCTGCTCCAATATATAACATAAAAATAGCCCTTCAAGATAGCCTTATCAATTTCATGCTCGCTTAACATACAGAAGGTCCCAAGTTCAAGTCCAGTGGAGCCATAAAATAAAATATATATATACATATATATTTTTTACAATTTTTATATGTCACTTATTTATAGTAAGCATTTGTCACGAACATTTCTTTTTTAGTTTTATATTTATAAGAAAATTCCTTTTAGTTTGGTTTTAAAAATTAGAGTCATTTATTAAAAAGACCAAATAAGATTATCTTCTAGACATTGTGAGACATGTAGATCAATTTATATATTTTGTATCAATACTAATCCTTTTTGCAAGAAATTCAAACAAGACATAAAGGTATCCTTTTGATTTTTCCATTGCCTAGCACACATTAGGTCCTGGGTTCGAATCCAACCAGGAGATGAGATATACATATACACACATGTTAATATATGTCCAGTTTACTATGAGATATTTTATTTTTTTCCAGATATATTTGGTAATTGCGAATAGGGTTTTTTTTTATATACTTTTTATTTAAGTGTTATCTGTGTGGTCACAATTGTTCAAACCAATTTATACAATGTATCAAAAGTTAAATGTTTTTGCAATTGCAACATTGTTAATAGAGTTGACCTTTTGTTTCAATTCCGGGTCACTGTGGGTTTAAATAGATCTCTATTGTTAACTATGATTATGCCTGATGAAACGGTCTGGAATAGACTGAGAAACGCGTTGCAAAATAAATACTGTTTGTTTTATACCACGACCCGGTATTTTTGCTTCTTTCCACGATCCACTTGTTTTTGAAACAGGACTTTTACCACGGAACCTTTCATACACTGACACTGTCGTTTTTGGAGAAAAGTCTCGGTGGCGTGAGTGCAGCAGGAGAACACCTATCAGCTTGCAGCTCACCTGGTCCGGCCATTGGCCCTGAAAAACGTGGGTGCTACTTTCTAGACGCCTATCTGGATTCCACAGGTCCTCTGGGTGAGACCTCCAGCGTACTGACTGCTGGAATTTGAATGTCAGCCTGCTTTATCGCACCTTATTCATTTAAGGTGCCACTTTCCTTGTGAGTAGTTTTTTGCACATCACTTTTATATTTGTTGTTTGAACGATTCACACTATGTTGGCGCCCCTTGTTTATCTTCCAAATAGAGAAAATAAATCTCTTATTCCAAGCACCAGGGTGGAATTCCTGGGCACAATAAAAGACTCCAAAGACATGAGAATAATTCTAACAGACCAGAAAAGTTGCGAACTAGCTTCAACATGTCTTGCCCTCCAGACTTCCTTAAGGCCATCTGTTGCTCAGTGTATGGAGGTGATTGGTGTCATGTTGTCCAGCATGAACATTATTCTCTTTGCCAGGTTCCACCTCAGGCGTCTGTGCATGCTGAGGCAGTGGAATGGCGATCATTTGGATCTGTTAACAGATTTCTCTGGACAACCGGTCGAGAGAATCACTCTCTTGGTGGCTCTGTCCGGATCACCTGGATCTTTTTAAGACCATCCTGGGTGACTGGGACTACGGACGCAAGTCTGTCAGGATGGGGAGCTGTTTGCAGCGCCAGGAAGGAGCAGGGTCTGTGGACACAGGAGGAGAGCTCATTCCCGTTCAATATTCTAGACCTTTGGGCAATAATCCATGCTCTGAATTTGTCGCCCCTACTGGGTTCGTCCCAACTTATCTGATTCCAATCAGACAATATAACCTCCGTGGCTTACGTCAACCATCGGAGGAACGAGAAGCTCCCTAGCAATGAGGGAAGTATCTCGGATTCTAGAGTGGGTGAGACCCAAAACTGTTCGCTATTAGCGATCCACATTCCGGGTGTGGACATCTGGGAAGCAGATTTTCTCAACAGACAATCCTTTCATCCGGGGGAAATGGTCTCTCCATCCCGAAGTGTTTGCGAGATATGCAACAGGTGGGGGAACGCCGGAGATAGATTTCATGGCGTCCCGTCTCAATACCAAGCTACCCAGATATGGGTCGAGGTCCAGGGATCCTCAGGCGGAGCTTAAAGATGCATTAGCGGTGCCTTGGAGTTTCAATCTGATTTCTCTCTTCCTGCCATTTCCACTCCTTTCTCGAGTGGTGGCTCGAATCATACAGGAGCAGGCGTAAGTAATAATGATTGCTCCATCGTGGACGCAAAGGATATGGTTCGTGGATCTAGTGGGGATGTCATCATCTCCTCCTTGGAGGTTACCTTGTCGCAGGGATCTGTTGGAACAAGGCCTCTTTCTTCATCAAGATCTAGATTCTCTGAGGCTGACTGTGTGGAGATTAAACGCTTATTGTTAGCCAAGAGAGGGTTTTATATTGATACTCTCATTCAAGCTCGTAAGACGGTTACTTGTCCCAGCTATCATAAGTTGTGGAGGTCCTACTTATTCTGGTGTAAAGAGCATGATTTCTCCTGGCACAAATTAAAGGTTGCCAAGATTCTTTCTTTTCTCCAGGATGGACTGGAGAAGGGCCTCTCAGCTAGTTTCTTGAAGGGACAGATTGCTGCCCTGTCTGTTTTACTGCACAAGAGGCTTACTGAGCTTCCGGATGTACAGTCTTTTGTTAAGGTTCTAACTAGGATCAGTCCGGTGTTGAGATCTAATGCTCCTCCTTGGAGTTTAAATCTTGTTCTTAAAGTTTGAAATGGGCTCCGTTTGAGCCTATGCATGAGGTTGACATTAAGTTGTTGTCTTGGAAGGTTTTTACTGCTAGCTATTGCTTCTGTGCGCAGAGTCTCTGAGATTGCTGCCTTGCAATGTGAATCTCCTTATTTGGTGTTCCATGCTGATAAGGCTTTTCTACAAACTAAGTTAGGATTTCTTCCTAAGGTTGAGTCAAATCGCAACATCAATCAAGAAATGGTGGTTCCTTCCTTATGTCCTAATCCTCCTTCATCAGGGAACGTTTACTGCATAATCTCGATATCGTTCGTGCCTTAAAGTTCTATCTTCAGGCTACGAATGAATTTAGGCAAGCTTCTTCTCTGTTTGTTAGCTATTCTGGGAAGCATAAGGGTCAGAGGGCCTCTTCGACTTTCTTTATCTTTTTTGGTTGAGGAGTATCATCCGCTTAGCATATGAGTCAGCGGGTCTTAAGCCTCCTCAGAGGATCACGGCTCCTTCTACGAGAGCAGTGGCTTCCTCTTGGGCCTTCAAAAATGAAGCCTTTATGGATCAGATTTGTAAGACGGCTACTTGGTCCTCCTTACATACTTTTTCCAAATTTTACAAGTTTGATATTTTTTGCTTCTGCTGAAGCAGCCTTCGGGAGAGAGGTTTTGCAGGCTGTGGTTCCCTTAGATTATGGGCCGCCTCTTTTTTTTTTTTACCCTCCCATTAGCATTCAGTGTCCTCTGGAGCTTGGGTCTAATTTCCCACAAGTAAGGAATGCAACTGTGGACTCTCCTTGTATTAAGAAGAAAAACCTAAATTATGCTTGCCAGATAATTTCCTTTCCTTCTGTACAAGGAGAGTCCACAGCTCCCGCCCGTGTTCTCCGATGGGCGGCCCTTTAATTTTAATTTATTCTTCTTTCACCTTTTTCACCCTGATATTTCTCCTGCTTATCCTTGTTCCCTCGTCAGAATGACTGGGGGGATGAGGGAAGTGGGGGAGGTATTTAAGCCTTTGGCTGGGGTGTCTTTGCCCCCCCTCCTGGTGGCCAGGTTCAGTATTTCCCACAAGTAAGGAATGCAGCTGTTGACTCTCCCTGTACAGAAGGAAAGGAAATTATCTGGTAAGCATAATTTATGTTTTTGTAATATGGATAACTCATATGATTTACATCCCCATTTATATTTTAACTCCCACATTTAATACCATAAACTAAATATGTTTACACAGCCGATTATATTCACACATGCATATTTGTTAATGTCAGATATTAAAAAAAAAATTCTATCATTTTTATAATATGATAAGGAGTTAATTACATCAAAAGAGACATTAAGCTTCATAGTTGCTGCCTTTTGTCATTTTGCTTTTGCAATTTGTCATATAAAAGGCTGTTACTCAAAAGCTTAATATGAATATAATCATTTTATGTTTTTTTTTGTTAGCTCATTTATA
>NC_069500.1:138524329-138569329 GCF_027579735.1 Bombina bombina
AAGCAACTTTCTAATTTACTCCTATTATCAAATTTTCTTTATTCTCTTGGTATCTTTATTTGAAATGCAAGAATGTAAGTTTAGATGCCGGCCCATTTTTGGTGAACAACCTGGGTTGTCCTTGCTGATTGGTGGATAAATTCATCCACCAATAAAATAGTGCTGTCTAGAGTCTGAACCAAAAAAAAAAGCTTAGATGCCTTCTTTTTCAAATAAAAATAGCAAGATAACGAAGAAAAATTGATAATAGGAGTAAATTAGAAAGTTGCCTAAAATTGCATGCTCTATCTGATTCACGAAAGAAAAAAATTTGGGTTCAGTGTCTCTTTAACCCCTTAATGACAACTGACGTACCAGGTACGTCCTGCAAAAACTAGCAGTTAGTGACAATGGACGTACCTGGTACGTCAGTTGTTTAAGAGAGTGCTGGAAGCGATCGCAATTGCTTCCAGCAGCTCTCAGGGTATTGCAGTGATGCCTCGATATGGAGGCATCCTGCAATACCTTTTAACAAGCCTCCGATGCAGAGAGAGCCACTCTGTGGCCCTCTCTGCACCGGTATCAATGGTGCAGTGTTCCGGGGGGAAGGGAAGCAAAGAGGCGGCAGCGTGCGGGCGCGCGCGTGCACGTGGGGCGCGCGCGCGCATATTAGCCACTGACACCAATGAAAAAAAAAATATATATATATATATATAAAAGGATCTGGGGGGGTGGGGGTATTGAGGGGGGGGCTGCTACACTACAGAAAAGTTTATAAATATTTTTGGGGGCAAAATTTATAAATATTTTTGGGGGCAAATTGGGTACTGGCAGACAGCTGCCAGTACCCAAGATGGCGGCAATTAAGTAGCAGGGAGGGTTATAGAGCTGTTTGGTGGGGGATCAGGGAGGTTGGGGGCTAAGGCAGGGCTCCATTACAGCAGAATACATTTTTTTTAAAAATAAAATAAAAAAAACTCCTTTTATTTAGTACTGGCAGACTTTCTGCCAGTACTTAAGATGGCGGGGACAATTGTGGGGTGGGGGAGGGAAGAGAGCTGTTTGGGAGGGATCAGGGGGTGGGATGTGTCAGGTGGGAGGCTGATCTCTACACTAAAGCTAAAATTAACCCTGCCAGCGCCCTACAAGCTACCTAATTAACTCCTTCACTGCTGGGCATAATTCACGTGTTGTGCGCAGCAGCATTTAGCGGTCTTCTAATTAACAAAAAGCAACGCCAAAGCCATATATGTCTGCTATTTCTGAACAAAGGGGATCCCAGAGAAGCTTTTACAACCATTTGTGCCATAATTGCACAAACTGTTTGTAAATAATTTCAGTGAGAAACCTAAAATTGTGAAAAATTTAAAGGTTTTTTTTATTTGCTCGCATTTGGCGGTGAAATGGTGGCATGAAATATACCAAAATTGGCCTAGATCAATACTTGGAGTTGTCTACTACACTAAACTAAAGCTAAAATTAACCCTACAAGCTCCCTACATGCTCCCTAATTAACCCCTTCACTGCTGGGCATAAAACACGTGTGGTGCTTAGCGGCCTTCTAATTACCAAAAAGCAACCCCAAAGCCATATAAGTCTGCTATTTCTGAACAAAGGCGATCCCAGAGAAGCATTTACAACCATTTGTGCCATAATTGCAGAAGCTGTTTGTAAATAATTTCAGTGGGAAACCTAAAGTTTGTGACAAAATGTGTGAAAAAGTGAACATTTTTTTTAATTTGATCGCATTTGGCGGTGAAACGGTGGCATGAAATATACCAAAATGGGCCTAGATCAATACTTTGGGATGTCTTCTAAAAAAAAATATATACATGTCAATGGATATTCAGGTATTCCTTACAGATATCAGTGTTCCAATGTAACTAGCGCTAATTTTGAAAAAAAAGTGGTTTGGAAATAGCGAAGTGCTACTTGTATTTATGGCCCTATAACTTACAAAAAAAGCAAACAACATGTAAACATTGGGTATTTCTAAACTCAGGACAAAATTTAGAAACTATTTAGCATGGGTGTTTTTTAGTGGTTGTAGATGTGTAACAGATTTTGGGGGTCAAAGTTAGAAAAAGTGTGTTTTTTCCATTTTTTCCTCATATTTTATAAAAATTTTTATAGTAAATTATAAGATATAATGAAAATAATGGTATCTTTAGAAAGTCCATTTAATGGCGAGAAAAACGTTATATAATATGTGTGGGTACAGTAAATGAGTAAGAGGAAAATTACAGCTGAACACAAACACCACAGAAATGTAAAAATAGCCATTGTCATTAAGGGTAAGAAAATTGAAAAATGGTCCGGTCATTAAGGGGTTAAAGGGACATTAAACTGCTGAGTACAACTACAGTAGGATGGTTACTACTCACCATGATATTGTTTTTCCTCTTGTAAGTCATTTTCTTATTTTTACCCCTTACACATATCAGTTGGTGAAGCTCTGCATCATCACACTGGGAGCCAGCATCTGGGAGCTTATATTTCTTATGTAACTTTTAAACTTTGAAGAAAAAAAAAAATGTAAAGCTTCTGCTCTCTGTTTTGGGAATAGCCAGTAATCCTTACAGTGCACCACTCCTATCACATGGTGTAACAATACCAGAGCTACAAGATGGCTGCGCCCAGTGTAAAATACAGCTAGTTAAAATTAAAAGAACAGCATCAAAGACAGCTGCAGGTACAGAAGGGAAAAACACAAAGCATAGTTAGTAGTAACCATCCTACTGTAGTTAATACCCCTTTAATTTATTTTTAAAACTGTTTAGAGATGGCTGATGTTATCCAATAGCAACACAACAGAAATATGTTGTAATTACAGGTGTTTACTATCCCTTTTTTTTGTAAAGGATGTATGAGGCAGCCATCTTATGAGCAGACTTTAGTCATATATAATGGGACATAGAAGTCCCAATTAAATGACACATATAGAAGTAAAGTCTGTTTTCTTTTAAAGCTGTATGTTCTCGCTGAATCATAAAAGTTTAATGTTGACTACATGTCCCTTTTAAACACTTTTTTGTAAGAGATACACATAAAAAATGTTTTGTAATTCTGTGAGCACATTTATTTGCCTCAAAGATGACCAGGGACACAACCCTTGAAATCCTTCTTTAGTACGTTTGTGCTTCAGTAGCTCTGGGGTAGTTTGTCTCATAAGGTGGCGAGAGTCCCTGATCAATTACACATTAGATTCAACTACTGGCCACAGAAAGTCTCCTCCAAAATGCACTACTGCTCTCTCTACCAGATCTGTTTCTATTTCTTGGGCTTTTAAAAATTAGTCTTCTGTAGAGCAAATTTGCAAGGTAGCAACATGATCACCCTTAAATACTTTTCTAAATTCTACTTTTTTTAAGTTTTTGCTTCTTCTACAGACAGCAATTACTGTAAAATAGATGTCTACCATTTTTTTCTCAAATATTTTTGCCCCGCCCAACATTACTTGTGTACTCCACAGCTTGGGTATAAGTTCCAATGCGTAAGTTTCTTCTAATGAAAAAAAATAAATGTATGCTGCTTGCCTGATAAATTAATTTTTTTCACGGTGGTGTGAAAGTCCACATACCCCACCCAATTTAAAGGATAGAAAAATGTTTTTTTTTTGTTTTTTTGGTGACAGTTCCTTTTTTGCACCTCTATTTCTCCAACATAGGTGTGTCCGGTCCACGGCGTCATCCTTACTTGTGGGATATTCTCTTCCCCAACAGGAAATGGCAAAGAGCCCAGCAAAGCTGGTCACATGATCCCTCCTAGGCTCCGCCTACCCCAGTCATTCTCTTTGCCGTTGTACAGGCAACATCTCCACGGAGATGGCTTAGAGTTTTTTAGTGTTTAACTGTAGTTTTTATTATTCAATCAAGAGTTTGTTATTTTAAAATAGTGCTGGTATGTACTATTTACTCTGAAACAGAAAAGAGATGAAGATTTCTGTTTGTAAGAGGAAAATGATTTTAGCAACCGTTACTAAAATCGATGGCTGTTCCACACAGGACTGTTGAGAGGAATTAACTTCAGTTGGGGGAACAGTGAGCAGACTTTTGCTGCTTGAGGTATGACACATTCTAACAAGACGATGTAATGCTGGAAGCTGTCATTTTCCCTATGGGATCCGGTAAGCCATTTTTATTACAGAGTAAATAAGGGCTTCACAAGGGCTTGTTAAAACTGTAGACATTTTCTGGGCTAAATCGATTCATATATAAACATATTTAGCCTTGAGGAATCATTTAATCTGGGTATTTTTGTAAAATAATATCGGCAGGCACTGTTTTAGACACCTTATTCTCTAGGGGCTTTCCCTAATCATAGACAGAGCCTCATTTTCGCGCCGGTATTGCGCACTTGTTTTTGAGAAGCATGACATGCAGTCGCATGTGTGAGGAGCTCTGATACATAAAAAAGACTTTCCGAAGGTGTCATTTGGTATCGTATTCCCCTTTGGGCTTGGTTGGGTCTCAGCAAAGCAGATACCAGGGACTGTAAAGGGGTTAAAGATAAAAACGGCTCCGGTTCCGTTATTTTAAGGGTTAAAGCTTCCAAATTTGGTGTGCAATACTTTTAAGGCTTTAAGACACTGTGGTGAAATTTTGGTGAATTTTGAACAATTCCTTCATACTTTTTCGCAATTGCAGTAATAAAGTGTGTTCAGTTTAAAATTTAAAGTGACAGTAACGGTTTTATTTTAAAACGTTTTTTGTACTTTGTTATCAAGTTTATGCCTGTTTAACATGTCTGAACTACCAGATAGACTGTGTTCTGAATGTGGGGAAGCCAAGGTTCCTTCTCATTTAAATAGATGTGATTTATGTGACACTGAAAATGATGCCCAAGATGATTCCTCAAGTGAGGGGAGTAAGCATGGTACTGCATCATTCCCTCCTTCGTCTACACCAGTCTTGCCCACTCAGGAGGCCCCTAGTACATCTAGCGCGCCAATACTCCTTACTATGCAACAATTAACGGCTGTAATGGATAATTCTATCAAAAACATTTTAGCCAAAATGCCCACTTATCAGCGTAAGCGCGACTGCTCTGTTTTAGATACTGAAGAGCATGAGGACGCTGATGATAATGGTTCTGATATGCCCCTACACCAGTCTGAGGGGGCCAGGGAGGTTTTGTCTGAGGGAGAAATTTCAGATTCAGGGAAAATTTCTCAACAAGCTGAACCCGATGTGATTACATTTAAATTTAAGTTGGAACATCTCCGCGCTCTGCTTAAGGAGGTGTTATCCACTCTGGATGATTGTGAGAATTTGATCATCCCAGAGGAACTATGTAAAATGGACAAGTTCCTAGAGGTCCCGGGGCCCCCAGAAGCTTTTCCTATACCCAAGCGGGTGGCGGACATTGTAAATAAAGAATGGGAAAGGCCCGGTATACCTTTCGTCCCTCCCCCCATATTTTAAAAATTGTTTCCCATGGTCGACCCCAGAAAGGACTTATGGCAGACAGTCCCCAAGGTCGAGGGGGCGGTTTCTACTTTAAACAAACGCACCACTATACCCATAGAAGATAGTTGTGCTTTCAAAGATCCTATGGATAAAAAATTAGGTTTGCTTAAAAAGATGTTTGTTCAGCAAGGTTACCTTCTACAACCAATTTCATGCATTGTCCCTGTCACTACGGCCGCATGTTTCTGGTTCGATGAGCTAGAAAAGGCGATTGATAGTGATTCTCCTCCTTATGAGGAGATTATGGACAGAATCCGTGCTCTCTAATTGACTAATTCTTTCACCCTAGACGCCACTTTGCAATTGGCTAGGTTAGCGGCAAAAAATTCTGGGTTTGCTATTGTGACGCGCAGAGCGCTTTGGTTGAAATCTTGGTCAGCGGATGCGTCTTCCAAGAACAAATTGCTTAACATTCCTTTCAAGGGGAAAACGCTGTTTGGCCCTGACTTGAAAGAGATTATTTCTGATATCACTGGGGGTAAGGGCCACGCCCTTCCTCAGGATAGGTCTTTCAAGGCCAAAAATAAACCTAATTTTCGTCCCTTTCGTAGAAACGGACCAGCCCCAAGTGCTACGTCCTCTAAGCAAGAGGGTAATACTTCTCAAGCCAAGCCAGCCTGGAGACCAATGCAAGGCTGGAACAAGGGAAAGCAGGCCAAGAAACCTGCCACTGCTACCAAGACAGCATGAAATGTTGGCCCCAGATCCGGGACCGGATCTGGTGGGGGGCAGACTCTCTCTCTTCGCTCAGGCTTGGGCAAGAGATGTTCTGGATCCTCGGGCACTAGAAATAGTCTCCCAAGGTTATCTTCTGGAATTCAAGGGGCTTCCCCCAAGGGGGAGGTTCCACAGGTCTCAATTGTCTTCAGACCACATAAAGAGACAGGCATTCTTACATTGTGTAGAAGACCTGTTAAAAATGGGAGTGATTCATCCTGTTCCATTAGGAGAACAAGGGATGGGGTTCTACTCCAATCTGTTCGTAGTTCCCAAAAAAGAGGGAACGTTCAGGCCAATCTTGGATCTCAAGATCCTAAACAAGTTTCTCAAGGTTCCATCGTTCAAAATGGTAACTATTCGAACAATTCTTCCTTCCATCCAGGAAGGTCAATTCATGACCACGGTGGATTTAAAGGATGCGTATCTACATATTCCTATCCACAAGGAACATCATCGGTTCCTAAGGTTCGCATTCCTGGACAAGCATTACCAGTTCGTGGCACTTCCTTTCGGATTAGCCACTGCTCCAAGGATTTTCACAAAGGTACTAGGGTCCCTTCTAGCGGTACTAAGACCAAGGGGCATTGCAGTAGTACCTTACTTGGACGACATTCTGATTCAAGCGTCGTCCCTTCCTCAAGCAAAGGCTCACACGGACATAGTCCTGGCCTTTCTCAGATCTCACGGATGGAAAGTGAACGTAGAATAGAGTTCTCTATCTCCGTCAACAAGGGTTCCCTTCTTGGGAACAATAATAGACTCCTTAGAAATGAGGATTTTTCTGACAGAGGCCAGAAAAACAAAACTTCTAAACTCTTGTCAAACACTTCAAGTAAATCAGAGGACCAGAGACTCACTCCGTTGGTGGCTGTCCCTGGACAACCTGTCACAAGGGATGACCTTCCGCAGACCAGAGTGGGTCATTGTCACGACCGACGCCAGTCTGATGGGCTGGGGCGCGGTCTGGGGACCCCTGAAAGCTCAGGGTCTTTGGTCTCGGGAAGAATCTCTTCTACCGATAAATATTCTGGAACTGAGAGCGATATTCAATGCTCTCAAGGCTTGGCCTCAGCTAGCAAAGGCCAAGTTCATACGGTTTCAATCAGACAACATGACGACTGTTGCGTACATCAACCATCAGGGGGGAACAAGGAGTTCCCTGGCGATGGAAGAAGTGACCAAAATCATTCAATGGGCGGAGACTCACTCCTGCCACCTGTCTGCAATCCACATTCCAGGAGTGGAAAATTGGGAAGCGGATTTTCTGAGTCGTCAGACATTACATCCGGGGGAGTGGGAACTCCATCCGGAAATCTTTGCCCAAATTACTCAATTGTGGGGCATTCCAGACATGGATCTGATGGCCTCTCGTCAGAACTTCAAGGTTCCTTGCTACGGGTCCAGATCCAGGGATCCCAAGGCGACTCTAGTAGATGCACTAGTAGCACCTTGGACCTTCAAACTAGCTTATGTATTCCCGCCGTTTCCTCTCATCCCTAGGCTGGTAGCCAGGATCAATCAGGAGAGGGCGTCGGTGATCTTGATAGCTCCTGCGTGGCCACGCAGGACTTGGTATGCAGATCTGGTGAATATGTCATCGGCTCCACCATGGAAGCTACCTTTGAGACGAGACCTTCTTGTTCAAGGTCCGTTCGAACATCCGAATCTGGTCTCACTCCAGCTGACTGCTTGGAGATTGAACGCTTGATCTTATCAAAACGAGGGTTCTCAGATTCTGTTATTGATACTCTTGTTCAGGCCAGAAAGCCTGTAACTAGAAAAATTTACCACAAAATATGGAAAAAATATATCTGTTGGTGTGAATCTAAAGGATTCCCTTGGAACAAGGTAAAGATTCCTAAGATTCTATCCTTTCTTCAAGAAGGATTGGAGAAAGGATTATCGGCAAGTTCCTTGAAGGGACAGATTTCTGCCTTGTCTGGGTTACTTCACAAAAGCTGGCAGCTGTGCCAGATGTTCAAGCCTTTGTTCAGGCTCTGGTTAGAATCAAGCCTGTTTACAAACCTTTGACTCCTCCTTGGAGTCTCAACTTAGTTCTTTCAGTTCTTCAGGGGGTTCCGTTTGAACCCTTGCATTCCATTGATATTAAGTTATTATCTTGGAAAGTTTTGTTTTTGGTTGCAATTTCTTCTGCTAGAAGAGTTTCAGAATTATCTGCTCTGCAGTGTTCTCCTCCTTATCTGGTTTTCCATGCAGATAAGGTGGTTTTACGTACTAAACCTGGTTTTCTTCCGAAAGTTGTTTCTAACAAAAACATTAACCAGGAGATAGTCGTGCCTTCTTTGTGTCCGAATCCAGTTTCAAAGAAGGAACGTTTGTTGCACAATTTGGATGTTGTTCGCGCTCTAAAATTCTATTTAGATGCTACAAAGGATTTTAGACAAACATCTTCCTTGTTTGTTGTTTATTCTGGTAAAAGGAGAGGTCAAAAAGCAACTTCTACCTCTCTCTCTTTTTGGATTAAAAGCATCATCAGATTGGCTTATGAGACTGCCGGACGGCAGCCTCCTGAAAGAATCACAGCTCATTCCACTAGGGCTGTGGCTTCCACATGGGCCTTCAAGAACGAGGCTTCTGTTGATCAGATATGTAGGGCAGCGACTTGGTCTTCACTGCACACTTTTACCAAATTTTACAAGTTTGATACTTTTGCTTCTTCTGAGGCTATTTTTGGGAGAAAGGTTTTGCAAACCGTGGTGCCTTCCATTTAGGTGACCTGATTTGCTCCCTCCCTTCATCCGTGTCCTAAAGCTTTGGTATTGGTTCCCACAAGTAAGGATGACGCCGTGGACCGGACACACCTATGTTGGAGAAAACAGAATTTATGTTTACCTGATAAATTACTTTCTCCAACGGTGTGTCCGGTCCACGGCCCGCCCTGGTTTTTTAATCAGGTCTGATAATTTATTTTCTTTAACTACAGTCACCACGGTATCATATGGTTTCTCCTATGCAAATATTCCTCCTTTACGTCGGTCGAATGACTGGGGTAGGCGGAGCCTAGGAGGGATCATGTGACCAGCTTTGCTGGGCTCTTTGCCATTTCCTGTTGGGGAAGAGAATATCCCACAAGTAAGGATGACGCCGTGGACCGGACACACCGTTGGAGAAAGTAATTTATCAGGTAAACATAAATTCTGTTTTTCTGTGCTGTTTTGATTGGCTATACATACGACTGGCATACCAGTGAGGTGGGAGGGATTAAGTATTGTTCATAGTTTTGGGAAACGTTGCATCCTCCTAGTGGCAAGGAGTTGAATCATATGTGTAATTAATTGTGGATTCTCACCACCACAAAAGAAATTCATTTAAGCATAAATTTGATTTTCCGTTAGGCAATAAAGGCATCACGTATACAATTTGTTTTTTTATTTTTCATGAAAGTACATTACAAATACATTTTTACTACACATTGTAAAATATTTTAAACTGTTTAATTTAGAGTTTATTGGCCATTTAATTTTTTTTTTGTGTCAAAATTTATAAAAAATAAATAAATTATTTTTTACCCTATAATCAACGTGAAAGAGTAAGAGCGTCCCTTTTCCATACATGCTAGTTGTTTTGTTTTTTTGGCTGCAAAACTATTAGTACAGGTGGCCCTCGTTTTACAACGGTTCAATTTACACCGTTTCAGAATAACAACCTTTTTTTCCAGTCACGTGACTGCTATTGAAAAGCATTGAGAAGCAGTGCATTTATTAAAATAGCCAGTAGGTGGAGCTGTCTGCTTGTGTTGCAGCAAAGCCAAGCAAGCTGAAATTAATCAGTTTAACCAGACCTGAGCTATCGAGCAGATTTCAAAGGAGC
This sequence comes from Bombina bombina, assembly GCF_027579735.1. NCBI lineage: Eukaryota > Metazoa > Chordata > Amphibia > Anura > Bombinatoridae > Bombina > Bombina bombina. The sequence goes on from NC_069500.1 coordinate 138,534,328, forward strand.
AAGATCTTCCTGTCTATAAATCAGTCCACATGGAATGCATAGAAAGAACTGTTTGCAGAAAAATGCAAATGAAGTCTGTGTTGTGTGATTATTTTATTAGGTTTATAATGCTGTTTAGCAAATGTTTTTGTTCATTTAGCTTAGTTTAATTATATATTCTGTGTTGTGTAATTATTTTATTATGTTTATAATACTGTTTAGCATTTAAAGTCTTCATTTCAAAGCTTTAAAAATAATGTATTAGGTGTTACTTATGTCAATTTTGAGAGGGGCCTGGAACCTATCACCCTCACTTCCCATTGACTTACATTATAAACTGGGTTTCGATTTACAATGGTTTCGATTTACAACCATTCCTTCTGGAACCTAACCCCAGCGTAAACTGAGGGCTACCTGTATATATATTATGGATATTGTTTTTCTTCAGTATTTTAACTGACAAAAATCAGGCATATTTTAATCTGGATTTCTCATTTCTCACTTTAAGTTCTAGGAAGAAGAAAACCAGATTTTACATTGGAGTTGTCACTTTCCCATAACTATGTTTGCATAACCACACAGATGTAATTACATATAAGCTATATAGACATAACATGCACTTATGTAATTTCATAAAAGGTTCTCATATTCGCAAGGGATTTTAATATATTTAGAATTGTGAAAAGTTTATTTTCAGTTTGTCTTTGCAGATTGGTGGGTCTGCCAACTTGGTATACGTTGATTTAAAAAAAAAAAGGACACTTTTTTGTGTGTGTTATTTTATTTTTTATTAGTAGCCCTTAATTTTGTGTTGTAGTCTAATCAATATTCAACTTTAATTTTTCAGATAGACCATAAAATTTAAATCAACTTTATAATATAATCCTATTTTTCTTCGTTCTCTTTGTATTTTTATTTTAAAAAGCAAGAATTTAAGCTTAGGAGTCAGCCCATTTTTGGTTCAGCACCTTGGTAGCACTTTATGTTCGTCGTCTAAATGTAGCCACCAATCAGCAAGCACTACCCAGGTTCTGAACCAAAAATGGGCCGGCTCCTAAGCTTACATACATATAAAGAAAGCAAGAGAACGTAGAAAAATTGATAATAGCAGTAAACTAGAAAATTGCTTAAAATTGCATGCTCTGATTGGGTTTCATATCCCTTTAATATGCAGATCAAATATTAGAGGACATGAAACTCAACATTTTCTTTCATGATTCAAATAGCATGCAGTTTTAAACAACTTTCCAATTTACTTCTATTGTTAAATGAAAGAAAATGAAGAGGCATATATGTGCAGCCACCAATCAGAAGCTATTTCCCAGTAGAGCATTGTTGCTCCAGAGCTAAACTAGTTTTATTCTTCAACAAAGAATACCAAGAGAACAAAGCAAATTTGCTAAAAGAAGTAAACTGGAAATTTTTAAAATTTGTAATTGCATGCTTTATCCAAATTAAGAAAGCGTAATTGTGACTTCATTGTCCGTTTTATAGTTTATAAATATAATTCATCTCTCGCGCTCTCCAAAAATATGGAGTATTAAAGTTTGATTTTATAATATATACTGTGAGTCTAAAACTCCTTATTTCTAATGTGTATTATTATTACAGAATTAAAGTTAAAGTAAAGTGAAAATTAAAAACATTCATGATTCAGAAAGTGCTTACAAATTTAAACAACTTTACCATTTACTTTTATTATCAAAATAGCTGGTTCTCTTGGCATCCTTTTGTTGTAAACCTAGGTAGGTTAATAGGATCTTAGGAGCGTGCATGTGTCTTATCTTTCTATGGCACCTGTGTTTTGTAACTATATATAACTTTGCAATAAACAATGTTGAAAACACTGCTGCCATGTGTCTTATGACACGGGCACACTCCTGAGCTCACCCAGGAATACACTTTAGCAAAGAATACCAAGAAAACTAAGCAAAATTGGTAATAAAAGTAAATTGGGAAGTTGTTTAAAATATCATGCTCTATCCAATCAATTTAACTTTCATTTTGACTTTTCCAGCCCTTTTAAAAATGGAACTAATAAGGGTTAGGCGCTACTAAGATTGAGACTTTTTTGTTATCCTGTTTTGTCAAAAGTTTTTTTTTTTTTTAACAGTAACCTATAAGACCCTTGATCTTTGTGCTGTTGTTTTTGTTTGAAATGTAAAAATAAACAACAACAAAATGCAGAATACAGAGCTATGATAGTCATTATGAAAGCTGTCTCTATAGTCTATAGATTATTCAGTGGTGACACATTTTGTCAGTCCTTTATTAATATATTTATTATCAACTTATGTGTGTTTTTGCTTTCAACAGACTCCAATTGATTTGGATGTTTTATAAAATGTAATCCTACCTGCAAATATATTCTTGCAGTAGACTCCTGCTTGCACTGCTCAGAATACTCATTTATGATGCTATATATTTCAATATTTGTTCATTTTTATTATGGTAAAATTCAAGCACACATTTCAATTAGTTTTTATAGTAGCAGACGTGCAGCGACTTGGATGTCACACCTACATTCCCCTGCAAGTAAAGTATTGTTAGGTTAGTACAATGTTTGTTGCCAACATAAACACAGTACAAAGCCTATAGATGTATAGTTTTCCAAATCTTGATTCTAACAGATGATAAAGTTTGATATAAACGTTCTACACTTATTGAATAATCATTTTGAGGTTGCAGAGTTCTTTATTTAAGCAGTTGCATAATAGTTCACACAAAAAGACATGTCCAATATAGTCGATCCCATATATCATTTGATCCAGGTCTTTATGTATTAATCCGTAGGATGGCAAATATTTAATTAAAGGAATAGTCTAGTCAAATTTAAAGTTTCGTGATTCAGATAGAGCATGCAATTTTAAGCAACTTTCTAATTTATTCCTATTATCATTTTTACTTTATCTTGTTATCTTTATTTTAAAAAACAGGATTGTAAGTTGGGAGCCGGCCCGTTTTTGATTCAGCACCTGGGTAGCGCTTTCTGATTGGTGTCTAAATGTATCCACCAATCAGCAAGCGCTACCCAGGTGCTGAATCAAAAATGGTCCAGCTCCTATGATCACATTCAAATAAAGATAGCAAGAGAACGTAGAAAAATTGATAATGGCAGTAAACTAGAAAATTGCTTAAAATTGCATGCTCTGATTGGGTTTCATATCCCTTTAATATGCTGATCAAAAATTAGAGGACATGAAACTCAACATTTTCTTTCATGATTCAAATAGCATGCAGTTTTAAATAACTTACCAATTTACTTCTATTGTTAAAGGGACAGTCTACTTGAAACTTTATAATTAAAAAGATAGATAATACCTTTATTACCCATTCCCCAGTTTATCATAACCAACACAGTTATATTAATATACGTTTTACCTCTGTGATTATGGAGTAAATATAGGAGTAAATTAGAAAGTTGCTTAAAATTGCATGCTCTATCTGAATCATGAAAGTTTAATTTCTCCAACATAGGTGTGTCCGGTCCACAGCGTCATCCTTACTTGTGGGATATTCTCTTCCCCAACAGGAAATGGCAAAGAGCCCAGCAAAGCTGGTCACATGATCCCTCCTAGGCTCCGCCTTCCCCAGTCATTCTCTTTGCCGTTGTACAGGCAACATCTCCACGGAGATGGCTTAGAGTTTTTTGGTGTTTAATTACTCCATAGCTTTGAGGAATTATTTTATTCTTGGGAATTATGTAAAATAACCGGCAGGCACTGTATTGGACACCTTTTTCTCTAGGGGCTTTCCCTAATCATAGGCAGAGCCTCATTTTCGCGCCTCTATTGCGCAGTTGTTTTTGGGAAGCAAGACATGCAGATGCATGTGTGAGGAGCTCAGATACATAGAAAAAGCTTTCTGAAGGCGTCATTTGGTATCGTATTCCCCTTTGGGCTTGGTTGGGTCTCAGCAAAGCAGATACCAGGGACTGTATAGGGGTTAAATATAAAAACGGCTCCGGTTCCGTTATTTTAAGAGTTAAAGCTTTCAAATTTGGTGTGCAATACTTTTAAGGCTTTAAGACACTGTGGTGAAATTTTGGTGAATTTTGAACAATTCCTTCATACTTTTTCACATTTGCAGTAATAAAGTGTGTTCAGTTTAAAATTTAAAGTGACAGTAACGGTTTTATTTTAAAACGTTTTTTGTACTTTGTTATCAAGTTTATGCCTGTTTAACATGTCTGAACTATCAGATAGACTGTGTTCTGTATGTGGGGAAGCCAAGGTTCCTTCTCATTTAAATAGATGTGATTTATGTGACACAAAATTTAGAGAAAATGATGCCCAAGATGATTCCTCAAGTGAGGGGAGTAAGCATGGTACTGCATCATCCCCTCCTTCGTCTACGCCAGTCTTGCCCACACAGGAGGCCCCTAGTACATCTAGTGCGCCAATACTCCTTACTATGCAACAATTAACGGCTGTAATGGATAATTCTATCAAAAACATTTTAGCCAAAATGCCCACTTATCAGCGAAAGCGCGACTGCTCTGTTTTAGAAAATACTGAAGAGCATGAGGACGCTGATGATATTGGTTCTGAAGTGCCCCTACACCAGTCTGAGGAGGCCAGGGAGGTTTTGTCTGAGGGAGAAATTTCAGATTCAGGGAAAATTTCTCAACAAGCTGAACCTGATGTGATTACATTCAAATTTAAATTGGAACATCTCCGCGCTCTGCTTAAGGAGGTGTTATCTACTCTGGATGATTGTGAGAATTTGGTCATTCCAGAGAAATTATGTAAGATGGACAAGTTCCTAGAGGTCCCGGGGCCCCCCGAAGCTTTTCCTATACCCAAGCGGGTGGCGGACATTGTAAACAAAGAATGGGAAAGGCCCGGCATACCTTTCGTCCCTCCCCCTATATTTAAGAAATTGTTTCCTATGGTCGACCCCAGAAAGGACTTATGGCAGACAGTCCCCAAGGTCGAGGGGGCGGTTTCTACTCTAAACAAACGCACCACTATCCCCATAGAAGATAGTTGTGCTTTCAAAGATCCTATGGATAAAAAATTAGAGGGTTTGCTTAAAAAGATGTTTGTTCAGCAAGGTTACCTTCTACAACCAATTTCATGCATTGTTCCTGTCACTACAGCAGCGTGTTTCTGGTTCGATGAACTAGAAAAGGCGCTCAATAAAGATTCTTCTTATGAGGAGATTTTGGACAGAATTCATGCTCTCAAATTGGCTAACTCTTTTACCTTAGACGCCACTTTGCAATTGGCTAGATTAGCGGCGAAAAATTCTGGGTTTGCTATTGTGGCGCGCAGAGCGCTTTGGCTAAAATCTTGGTCAGCGGATGCGTCATCCAAGAACAAATTGCTTAACATTCCTTTCAAGGGGAAAACGCTGTTTGGCCCTGACTTGAAAGAGATTATTTCTGATATCACTGGGGGCAAGGGCCACGCCCTTCCTCAGGATAGGTCTTTCAAGGCTAAAAATAAACCAAATTTTCGTCCCTTTCGCAGAAACGGACCAGCCCCAAGTGCTACATCCTCTAAGCAAGAGGGTAATACTTCTCAAGCCAAGCCAGCCTGGAGGCCAATGCAAGGCTGGAACAAAGGTAAGCAGGCCAAGAAACCTGCCACTGCTACCAAGACAGCATGAGATGTTGGCCCCCGATCCAGGACCGGATCTGGTGGGGGGCAGACTCTCTCTCTTCGCTCAGGCTTGGGCAAGAGATGTTCTGGATCCTTGGGCGCTGGAAATAGTCTCCCAAGGTTATCTTCTGGAATTCAAGGGGCTTCCCCCAAGGGGGAGGTTCCACAGGTCTCAATTGTCTTCAGACCACATAAAAAAACAGGCATTCTTACATTGTGTAGAAGACCTGTTAAAAATGGGAGTGATTCATCCTGTTCCATTAGGAGAACAAGGGATGGGGTTCTACTCCAATCTGTTCATAGTTCCCAAAAAAGAGGGAACATTCAGACCAATCTTAGATCTCAAGATCCTAAACAAGTTTCTCAAGGTTCCATCGTTCAAAATGGAAACCATTCGAACAATTCTTCCTTCCATCCAGGAAGGTCAATTCATGACCACGGTGGATTTAAAGGATGCGTATCTACATATTCCTATCCACAAGGAACATCATTGGTTCCTAAGGTTCGCCTTTCTGGACAAGCATTACCAGTTTGTGGCACTTCCATTCGGATTAGCCACTGCTCCAAGAATTTTCACAAAGGTACTGGGGTCCCTTCTAGCGGTGCTACGACCAAGGGGCATTGCAGTAGTACCTTACTTGGACGACATTCTGATTCAAGCGTCGTCCCTTCCACAAGCAAAGGCTCATACGGACATTGTCCTGGCCTTTCTCAGATCTCACGGGTGGAAAGTGAACGTAGAAAAAAGTTCTCTATCTCCGTCAACAAGAGTTCCCTTCTTGGGAACAATAATAGACTCCTTAGAAATGAGGATTTTTCTGACAGAGGCCAGGAAATCAAAACTTCTAAACTCTTGTCAAGTACTTCATTCTGTTCCTCTTCCTTCCATAGCGCAGTGCATGGAAGTAATAGGTTTAATGGTCGCGGCAATGGACATAGTTCCTTTTGCGCAAATTCATCTGAGACCATTACAACTGTGCATGCTCAGTCAGTGGAATGGGGATTATACAGACTTGTCTCCGGCGATACAAGTAGATCAGAGGACCAGAGATTCACTCCGTTGGTGGCTGTCCCTGGACAACCTGTCACAGGGGATGAGCTTCCGCAGACCAGAGTGGGTCATTGTCACGACCGACGCCAGTCTGGTGGGCTGGGGCGCGGTCTGGGGACTCCTGAAAGCTCAGGGTCTTTGGTCTCGGGAAGAATCTCTTCTCCCGATAAATATTCTGGAACTGAGAGCGATATTCAATGCTCTCAAGGCTTGGCCTCAGCTAGCAAAGGCCAAATTCATACGGTTTCAATCGGACAACATGACGACTGTTGCGTATATCAACCATCAAGGGGGAACAAGGAGTTCCCTGGCGATGGAAGAAGTGACCAAAATCATTCAATGGGCGGAGACTCACTCCTGCCACTTGTCTGCAATCCACATCCCAGGAGTGGAAAATTGGGAAGCGGATTTTCTGAGTCGTCAGACATTTCATCCGGGGGAGTGGGAACTCCACCCGGAAATCTTTGCCCAAATTACTCAGTTGTGGGGCATTCCAGACATGGATCTGATGGCCTCTCGTCAGAACTTCAAGGTTCCTTGCTACGGGTCCAGATCCAGGGATCCCAAGGCGACTCTAGTAGATGCACTAGTAGCACCTTGGACCTTCAAACTAGCTTATGTATTCCCACCGTTTCCTCTCATCCCCAGGCTGGTAGCCAGGATCAATCAGGAGAGGGCATCGGTGATCTTGATAGCTCCTGCGTGGCCACGCAGGACTTGGTATGCAGACCTGGTGAATATGTCATCGGCTCCACCATGGAAGCTACCTTTGAGACGGGACCTTCTTGTTCAAGGTCCGTTCGAACATCCGAATCTGGTCTCACTCCAACTGACTGCTTGGAGATTGAACGCTTGATTTTATCAAAGCGAGGGTTCTCAGATTCTGTCATTGATACTCTTGTTCAGGCCAGAAAGCCTGTAACTAGAAAAATCTACCATAAAATATGGAAAAAATATATCTGTTGGTGTGAATCTAAAGGATTCCCTTGGGACAAGATAAAAATTCCTAAGATTCTATCCTTTCTTCAAGAAGGTTTGGAGAAAGGATTATCTGCAAGTTCTTTGAAGGGACAGATTTCTGCTTTGTCTGTGTTACTTCACAAAAAGCTAGCAGCTGTGCCAGATGTTCAAGCTTTTGTTCAGGCTCTGGTTAGAATCAAGCCTGTTTACAAACCTTTGACTCCTCCTTGGAGTCTCAATTTAGTTCTTTCAGTTCTTCAGGGGGTTCCGTTTGAACCCTTACATTCCGTTGATATTAAGTTATTATCTTGGAAAGTTTTGTTTTTGGTTGCAATTTCTTCTGCTAGAAGAGTTTCAGAGTTATCTGCTCTGCAGTGTTCTCCTCCTTATCTGGTGTTCCATGCAGATAAGGTGGTTTTGCGTACTAAACCTGGTTTTCTTCCGAAAGTTGTTTCTAACAAAAACATTAACCAGGAGATAGTCGTGCCTTCTTTGTGTCCGAATCCAGTTTCAAAGAAGGAACGTTTGTTGCACAATTTGGATGTAGTTCGTGCTCTAAAATTCTATTTAGATGCTACAAAGGATTTTAGACAAACATCTTCCTTGTTTGTTGTTTATTCTGGTAAAAGGAGAGGTCAAAAAGCAACTTCTACCTCTCTCTCTTTTTGGCTTAAAAGCATCATCAGATTGGCTTACGAGACTGCCGGACGGCAGCCTCCTGAAAGAATCACAGCTCATTCCACTAGGGCCGTGGCTTCCACATGGGCCTTCAAGAACGAGGCTTCTGTTGATCAGATATGTAAGGCAGCGACTTGGTCTTCACTGCACACTTTTACTAAATTTTACAAATTTGATACTTTTGCTTCTTCTGAGGCTATTTTTGGGAGAAAGGTTTTGCAAGCCGTGGTGCCTTCCATCTAGGTGACCTGATTTGCTCCCTCCCTTCATCCATGTCCTAAAGCTTTGGTATTGGTTCCCACAAGTAAGGATGACGCCGTGGACCGGACACACCTATGTTGGAGAAAACAGAATTTATGTTTACCTGATAAATTACTTTCTCCAACGGTGTGTCCGGTCCACGGCCCGCCCTGGTTTTTTAATCAGGTCTGATAATTTATTTTCTTTAACTACAGTCACCACGGTATCATATGATTTCTCCTATGCAAATATTCCTCCTTTACGTCGGTCGAATGACTGGGGAAGGCGGAGCCTAGGAGGGATCATGTGACCAGCTTTGCTGGGCTCTTTGCCATTTCCTGTTGGGGAAGAGAATATCCCACAAGTAAGGATGACGCCGTGGACCGGACACACCGTTGGAGAAAGTAATTTATCAGGTAAACATAAATTCTGTTTTTAAATAGACTATCCCTTTAGGACATTTAAATGTATATAGTTGTTGGGTTTTTCTCCAACATTGGTGTGTCCGGTCCACGGCGTCATCCTTACTTGTGGGAATATCTCTTCCCCAACAGGAAATGGCAAAGAGTCCCAGCAAAGCTGGCCATATAGTCCCTCCTAGGCTCCGCCCACCCCAGTCATTCTCTTTGCCGTTGCACAGGCAACATCTCCACGGAGATGGTTAAGAGTATGTGGTGTTTAGTTGTAGTTTTTTTTTATTCTACTATCAAGAGTTTGTTATTTTAAAATAGTGCTGGTATGTACTATTTACTCTGAAACAGAAAAAGATGAAGATTTCTGTTTGTGAGAGGAAGATGATTTAGCAGACAGTAACTAAAATCGATTGCTGTTTCCACATAGGACTGTTGAGATGAAGTAACTTCAGTTGGTGGAAACAGTTAGCAGACTTTTCTGCTTAAGGTATGACTAGCCATATTTCTAACAAGACTGTGTAATGCTGGAAGGCTGTCATTTCCCCTCATGGGGACCGGTAAGTCATTTTCTTAGTCTCAAACAGAATAAAGGGCTTAATATGGGCTATAAAACTGGTAGACACTTTTATGGGCTAAATCGATTGCTTTATTTGGACATTTTATACATGTTTATGCTGATAATTCACACTTATAAACTTGGGGAACGTTTTTTAACGTTAGGCACTATGTAAGACACCTTTTCCAGTCAGGAAGGGCCTTCCCAGTTGTAGGCTGAGCCTCATTTTCGCGCCATTACTGCGCAGTTGTTTTTGAGAGCAAGACATGCAGATGCATGTGTGAGGACCTGAAAGTAGTTGGAAAAGTTCCTAGAAGGCGTCATTTGGTATCGTATTCCCCTCTGGGCTTGGTAAAGTCACAGCAAAGGCTGTAGCTGGGACTGTATAGGGGTTAAATCTGTAACCGGCTCCGGTTTCGTTATTTTAAGGGTTAAAGCTCTGAAAATTGGTGTGCAATACTTTTAATGCTTTAAGACACTGGTGAAATTTTGGTAAATTTCGAACAATTCCTTCATATTTTTTCACATATTCAGTAATAAAGTGTGCTCTGTTTAAAATTTAAAGAGACAGTAACGGTTTTGTTTTAAAACGGTTTTTGTGCTTTATTGACAAGTTTAAGCCTGTTTAACATGTCTGTGCCTTCAGATAAGCTATGTTCTATATGTATGAAAGTCAATGTGTCTCCCCCTTCAAAATTGTGTGATAATTGTGCCATAGCGTCCAAACAATGTAAGGACAGTACTATCACAGATAATGAAGTTGCCCAAGATGATTCATCAGATGAAGGGAGTAGACATGGTTCTACATCATCTCCTTCTGTGTCTATACCAGTTTTGCCCACGCAGGAGGCCCCTAGTACTTCTAGCGCGCCAATGCTTATTACCATGCAACAATTGACGGCTGTAATGGATAACTCCATAGCAAATATTTTATCCAAAATGCCTGCATATCAGAGAAAGCGCGATTGCTCTGTTTTAAACACTGAAGAGCAGGAGGGCGCTGATGATAATTGTTCTGTCATACCCTCACACCAATCTGAAGGGGCCATGAGGGAGGTTTTGTCAGATGGGGAAATTTCAGATTCAGGAAAAATTTCTCAACAGGCTGAACCTGATGTTGTGACATTTAAATTAGAACATCTCCGCGCACTGCTTAAGGAGGTGTTATCTACTCTGGATGATTGTGACAACTTGGTCATTCCAGAAAAATTATGCAAGATGGACAAGTTCCTAGAGGTTCCGGTGCACCCCAACGCTTTTCCTATACCCAAGCGGGTGGCGGACATAGTGAATAAGGAGTGGGAGAAGCCCGGCATACCTTTTGTTCCCCCTCCTATATTTAAGAAATTATTTCCTATGGTCGACCCCAGAAAGGACTTATGGCAGACAGTCCCTAAGGTCGAGGGGGCAGTTTCTACTCTAAACAAGCGCACTACTATTCCTATCGAGGATAATTGTGCTTTCAAAGATCCTATGGATAAAAAAATTGAAGGGTTTGGTTAAAAAGATTTTTGTACAGCAAGGTTATCTTCTACAACCCATTTCGTGCATTGTTCCTGTCACTACAGCAGCGTGGTTCTGGTTCGAGGAACTAGAAAAGTCGCTCAGTAGAGAGACTCCATATGAGGAGGTTATGGACAGAGTTCACACACTTAAGTTGGCTAACTCTTTTATTTTAGATGCCGCTTTGCAATTAGCTAGATTAGCGGCGAAAAATTCAGGGTTTGCAATTGTGGCGCGCAGAGCACTTTGGCTAAAGTCTTGGTCAGCGAATGTATCATCAAGACAAAATTGCTTAACATCCCCTTCAAGGGAAAAACTCTCTTTGGACCAGAATTGAAAGAGATTATCTCAGACATCACTGGGGGAAAGGGCCATGCCCTCCCACAAGATAGGCCTTTCAAGGCCAAGAATAAGTCTAATTTTCGTTCCTTTCGTAATTTCAGGAACGGACCGGCCTCTAATTCTGCATCCTCTAAGCAAGAGGGTAATGCCTCACAGTCCAAACCAGCCTGGAAACCGATGCAAGGCTGGAACAAGGGTAAGCAGGCCAAGAAGCCTGCTACCGCTAACAAAACAGCATGAAGGAGTAGCCCCCGATCCGGGACCGGATCTAGTGGGGGGCAGACTCTCTCTCTTTGCTCAGGCTTGGGCAAGAGATGTTCAGGATCCCTGGACGCTAGAAATAGTTTTAGGGTTATCTTCTGGAATTCAAGGAACTACCCCCAAGGGGAAGGTTCCACATGTCTCACTTATCCTCAAACCAAATAAAGAGACAGGCGTTCTTACATTGTGTAGAAGACCTGTTAAAGATGGGAGTGATACACCCAGTTCCAATGACGGAACAAGGAATGGGATTTTACTCAAATCTGTTCGTAGTTCCCAAAAAAGAGGGAACCTTCAGACCAATTCTGGATTTAAAGATCCTAAACAAATTTCTCAGGGTACCATCGTTCAAAATGGAAACCATTCGAACGATTCTACCCACTATCCAGGAAGGTCAATTTATGACTACCATGGATCTAAAGGATGCGTACCTACATATTCCTATCCACAAAGAACATCATCAGTTCCTAAGGTTCGCCTTTCTGGACAAACATTACCAGTTTGTGGCTCTCCCATTCGGATTAGCCACTGCTCCAAGGATTTTCACAAAGGTACTCGGGTCCCTTCTAGCGGTTCTAAGACCGAGGGGCATTGCAGTAGTACCATACTTGGACGACATTCTAATACAAGCGTCGTCCCTTTCAAAAGCAGAGGCTCATACAGACATCGTTCTGGCCTTTCTCAGATCTCACGGATGGAAGGTGAACATAGAAAAAAGTTATCTGTCTCCGTCAACAAGAGTTCCCTTCTTGGGAACAATAATAGATTCCTTAGAAATGAGGATTTTTCTGACAGATGTCAGAAAGTCAAAACTTCTAAGCGCTTGTCAAGTTCTTCATTCTGTTCCACGTCCTTCCATAGCTCAGTGCATGGAAGTAGTAGGGTTGATGGTTGCAGCAATGGACATAGTTCCTTTTGCGCAAATTCATCTAAGACCATTACAACTGTGCATGCTGAAAGGAATGGGGACTATACAGACTTGTCTCCAGTGATTCAAGTAGGTCAAAAGACCAGAGATTCACTCCGTTGGTGGCTAACCCTGGACCACCTATCCCTGGGAATGAGCTTCCGCAGACCAGAGTGGGTCATTGTCACGACCGACGCCAGTCTAGTGGGCTGGGGCGCGGTCTGGGAATCCCTGAAAGCTCAGGGACTATGGTCTCGGGAAGAGTCTCTTCTCCCGATAAACATTCTGGAACTAAGAGCGATATTCAATGCTCTCAGGGCTTGGCCTCAGCTTGCAAAGGCCAGATTCATAAGATTCCATTCGGACAACATGACGACTGTTGCGTATATCAATCATCAGGGGGGAACAAGGAGTTCCCTGGCGATGAAAGAAGTGACCAAAATAATACAATGGGCGGAGGATCACTCCTGCCATCTATCTGCGATCCACATCCCAGGTGTGGAAAACTGGGAAGCGGATTATCTGAGTCGTCAGACATTCCATCCGGGGGAGTGGGAACTCCACCCGGAGATCTTTGCCCAGTTGACTCAATTATGGGGCATTCCAGACATGGATCTGATGGCGTCTTGTCAGAACTTCAAGGTTCCTTGCTACGGGTCCAGATCCAGGGATCCCAAGGCGACTCTAGTGGATGCACTAGTAGCACCTTGGACTTTCAACCTAGCTTATGTGTTTCCACCGTTTCCTCTCATTCCCAGGCTGGTAGCCAGGATCAAACAGGAGAGGGCCTCGGTGATCTTGATAGCTCCTGCGTGGCCACGCAGGACTTGGTATGCAGACCTGGTGAATATGTCATTGGTTCCACCATGGAAGCTACCTTTTGAGACAGGACCTTCTTGTTCAGGGTCCATTCGAACATCCAAATCTGGTCTCCCTCCAGCTGACGGCTTGGAGATTGAACGCTTGATTCTATCAAAGCGTGGGTTTTCAGATTCTGTGATAGATACTCTGGTTCAGGCCAGAAAACCGGTAACTAGAAAGATTTACCATAAAATATGGAAAAGATATATCTGCTGGTGTGAATCCAAGGGATTCCCATGGAATAAGATAAAAATTCCTAAGATTCTTTCCTTTCTGCAAGAAGGTTTGGATAAAGGATTATCTGCGAGTTCTCTAAAGGGACAGATTTCTGCTTTATCTGTCTTACTACACAAAAGACTGGCAGCTGTGCCAGATGTTCAAGCATTTGTTCAGGCTCTGGTTAGGATCAAGCCTGTTTACAGACCTTTGACTCCTCCCTGGAGTTTAAATCTAGTTCTTTCAGTTCTTCAAGGGGTTCCGTTTGAACCTCTACATTCCATAGATATTAAGTTGTTATCTTGGAAAGTTTTGTTTTTAGTTGCTATTTCTTCTGCTAGAAGAGTTTCAGAGTTATCTGCTCTGCAGTGTTCTCCGCCCTATCTGGTGTTCCATGCAGATAAGGTGGTTTTGCGTACTAAGCCTGGTTTTCTTCCAAAGGTTGTTTCTAACAAAAATATTAACCAGGAGATAGTTGTACCTTCTTTGTGTCCGAATCCAGTTTCAAAGAAGGAACGTTTGTTACACAATTTGGACGTAGTCCGTGCTCTAAAATTCTATTTAGAAGCTACAAAAGATTTCAGACAAACATCTTCTCTGTTTGTCGTCTATTCTGGTAAAAGGAGAGGTCAAAAAGCGACTTCTACCTCTCTTTCCTTTTGGCTTAAAAGCATCATCCGATTGGCTTACGAGACTGCCGGACGGCAGCCTCCTGAAAGAATCACAGCTCACTCCACTAGGGCTGTGGCTTCCACATGGGCCTTCAAGAACGAGGCTTCTGTTGATCAGATATGTAAGGCAGCGACTTGGTCTTCACTGCACACTTTTGCCAAATTTTACAAATTTGATACTTTTGCTTCTTCGGAGGCTATTTTTGGGAGAAAGGTTTTGCAAGCCGTGGTGCCTTCCGTTTAGGTAACCTGATTTGCTCCCTCCCTTCATCCGTGTCCTAAAGCTTTGGTATTGGTTCCCACAAGTAAGGATGACGCCGTGGACCGGACACACCAATGTTGGAGAGAACAGAATTTATGCTTACCTGATAAATTACTTTCTCCAACGGTGTGTCCGGTCCACGGCCCGCCCTGGTTTTTTAATCAGGTCTGATGAATTATTTTCTCTAACTACAGTCACCACGGTACCATATGGTTTCTCCTATTTTTTCCTCCTGTCCGTCGGTCGAATGACTGGGGTGGGCGGAGCCTAGGAGGGACTATATGGCCAGCTTTGCTGGGACTCTTTGCCATTTCCTGTTGGGGAAGAGATATTCCCACAAGTAAGGATGACGCCGTGGACCGGACACACCGTTGGAGAAAGTAATTTATCAGGTAAGCATAAATTCTGTTTTTTCCTTGTCAATCTCCACTGACATATTAGGTTTTAGGAACAAGTTCCAAAATTTCTATCTATCAACCTATGGGTATATATGAAGCAATATAAATGTGCACAAGCACATATTTCCTGCTGATTTCAATGTAATTACATTGGCTACTCTTTGATATACATAATACAAATTTTGTTTTACTACAATATACATGTATGTCACTCAAGAACACTTTCACTGCAACAAGCAATGCAGAGTTACAGCAGGGAACACCCACAGCTCTGACTTTTACACTCAATGTCTGAATGTATTCAGTACAAAGGGAGATGCACTCCTAGTTTGTGTTCTTTTTCAAACAGTCCAAACAGTCCTCCTAGCTATACAGCACAACAGTCCTCCTAGCTATACAGCATTAGATTACGATAATTTGCCCTACTACTCTACAATTTGCTTATATAACATTCTGAGTCTACATTAGTATACCCATTATGGAAAAAAAAAACAAGTAGACTAAAATAGATAACAGAAATAGTCGAGCATTCATAGCGACCTCGCTTTTTGATCCTTCAACGTCGACATGGAAAGTTTTTTAAATAGGGCGCTCTGTCTGAATTATGAAAGTTATATTTAACTTTCTTTTATAAGATGATGAGAGTCCAGGAGCCCATCACATATGAGATTAAACTGCAGTCCATTAGGAGGATGCAAAACACCCAACATAGCAGATCTTTTAATCCCTTCTACTTTTCCATAAGCCCTCAGTCAATATTTTACCTCCAACAAGTAGTGTGGTGAATTCTTTAGTGCTCGTCTACATGTTGTTTTATAGGGTTTCTCTAAACTATATGAGACCCATTTCCTCCTCAGAGGGCAAATGGGTAGACAGGAGTTCAGCCAGGCAGTTATGATCTTCTCCCAATGCGGAGATACCACCAGTCTCCCTGCTGAAATGTGGGTATGCCCACCAAACCCCTAGTCTACAGTGTGCTGCTCCTTTTTAAAACCTTACCATATCCTTGGCAATGTACCATGCACCTTCATAGCCCACTATCACTGACCATGTTTCACATAGCCTGGGGACATAGGTGCATACAACATTTAACATTTATTACAGTTTGTGCATATTTGGGAACTTTTAGTTAAAAGTAAAAAAAAACTGATTTATTATTTAGGTACTGTCAGTTGTAGTGCACACTAGAGTTCCTTCTCTGCAGCAGTGCTTTAGGCAATACAGAGGACATTTAGCTTTTGGAAGTAAAAAGTTCATTTTAATTCTTCATCATCTGTCATCTGAGGGGTTAATGTTTTGGCAATAAAATATCACACCTTCCTCCTTCTCATTGGCACTCAGCAGAGATTCAATTGGACCGTTAGAAGTGGCAAGAGCCCTTTAATTCAAAGCATGGCTACATTTTTTTAACCCTTTATTTGCAAATGTTATTTTCTATCTTTTAAATGACATATTTTTCTGTTTTAAGAGACAGTGGTGATAGTGGTGTTCTGTGCTGCTATCTACTTTTATATACTTGCCTAGACTTACTTTATATGCTATACCATGGAGCAAACCTACCCTCTGGAAGAGTGATGCACAGATAATTTAACCCCTTCCTGTTTGTTTTGTAAGGATGTTGTTAGTGTGTGTCACTCAGTTATGCCACTAAGCCTAAGTCTCAAGTTTTAATATTCTTAAAGATTCAAGATTATCTAGCTGCAGAAATACAATCTGTTGATAAATTATTTAAAGCAGCTCATAAGAAGCAGTATCTTCCAAGTATCTGATTCAGTTTCTGACCTAATCACTAATGAATGGAACAGACCAGGTGGTCCTTTTTGTTTCTCCACCAAAACATGTTCCTTTTTCCATCTGAAAAAAATTGAGATGTGGGAAACCATTCCCAAAGTGAATTTAGCAATCTCCACTCTGACTTGGGGGATTTTATTATTCAAAATATTCCTTTAGAGGACAGCACCTTGTTCCTGGATGCCATGGACAGAAAGTTTGAAGCCTTCACAGGCTACATATTTTGTCAAGCTGGCAGTGTAGCACGTTTTTCTGCTGCTACTGCAGACCGGTGTGACAACATTTCTGACCTTGCTCAGGAAACTTCCCTGAAAAAATTCAAGATTGCTGGCTCAGAGGTTCTGGTAGGGCAGATGGAACCATTTTCCAGGAGGTTTGGGAGAAGTTGGTGAAGGAGCTTTGGGTACTGAACATCATTTTCCAGAGGGTAGCACATTGGCTTCCAGTCTCATCCTCCTTAATGAAGACTCCCTCTGTCTCATATTCCAAGAGTTATTACTCTGGTGCAATTATTTCCTGCAATGTAGTGCTCCAGTCAACTACCTAGCTATCATTTCAATAAAGAATACCATGGGAAAAAAGCAACATTGATAATAGAAATAAATTGGAAAACATTTCTTAAAATTGTCTGCTCTGTCGATATCACAAAATAATTTTTTTGGCTTTCAAGATGAAGCAAAAATAATAACAGAAGTAAATTGGAAAGTTGTTCAAAATGTCATGTTCTATCCAAGCCCAATAAGTTTAATATTCACTTTAGTGTCCCTTTAAGAAAAAAAACTGTAAATGATAACTTCTGGCCTTAAAGGTACATTGAACCCAAACATTTTCTTTAGTGATTCTGGTAGAGCATACAATTTTAAACAATATTTCAATTTAATTCTATTATCTAATTTGCTTCATTCTTTAGATATCCTTTGTTGAAGAAATAGCAATGCACATGGGTGAGCCAATCGCAAGAGGCATCTACTGAGCCTATCTAGATATGCTTTTCAACAAAGTATATCGAGAAATTAGCAAATTAGATGATAAAAGTAAATTAGAAAGTTGTTTAAAATTGAATGCCCTTTCTAAATTGTGAAAGAAACAAATTGGGTGTCATGTGCCTTTAAGCATTATCTCTAGGAAAGGATTACATGCCTATCAGTCATACGTTTTGTAATACACATTGCTCATGACTTGTGACTTTGTTAGAATACAAAATTCTGGCAAAAGCAATTTGTACTTAACCTAAACCATACATTTTATGCATCGTTTATACGAGGAGCAGAAATAAATCCATTTACGATTTTGGTTTTGGCTGAAATAAAATTGTTTGCTAGGACTGGGGAATCAATCTTCAGTTGCCAAAAACAATCATTTTGCTTTGCCAACAGGCCCTCACTACATTGTGTTCATCTAACATAAAAACGGCAAGACGGTAAAAATACCATTTATAGAAGAAATTGCATTTTAAAACACATTCGATATATAAGAGTTCCATAACTTCTCAATTACTTGTAGAATCGGTAACATATTGCATAACCCTATAAAACATGATGCATACGCTTCAGTTTGCTTGTAAACATTAGTAGTGAACTCATTTAGTACTTCAGTTATCCTTGGCTCTTCACCAAAACTGCTAATAACAAATAAAAAATCATATAACAGTTATACAGTATGTGTTTAATATTTGCTATTGATGTAGATTTTAAATTAGAGCCCACAGAATTCATAGCTACCAATAGTCCGACAGACCCTTATGCTTGATTTTTTCTGTTGACATGTCTGCTTTTTATGTTATGTACATAATAAAATATGCAATAAATGTATGTTATACTTGTATTTTGTACATTATGTACTGAATTACAGTTTCTCAAAATTTGTTAATATGCTTCACTAAAACTAAATATAAAAAATCTGATATCCCTCCACCAGGGTTGCTTTGAAACCCATAAACCCCCTTAAAGGGACACTATACCTTAATCATGAAAGAAAATGTTTGGGTAGAGAATACAATTTTAAACAACATTCCAATTTACTTCTATTACCTAATTTGCTTCATTCTTTAGATATACTTTAATGAAGAAATAGCAATGCACACGGTGAACCAATCACAGGAGGCATCTATGTGCAGCTACCAATCAGCAGCTACTAAGCATATCTAGATATGCTTTTCAGCAAAGAATATCAAGAGAATGAAGCAAATTAGATAATAGAAGTAAATTAGAAAGTTGTTTATAATTGTATGCTCTTTCTAAATCATGAAAGAAAAAAATTGGGTTTCATGTCCCTTTAAGGGGAGGAGTTTGTGTGTATATGTATAAAAACATATATTCATATTCTTTTTGGAAACCGTTTGGAAAGACTGAGGGAGGCTACAGCTACGTTAGTTGTATTTTATATTTCTTTCATATAAATAGCAAGAGTCCATGAGCTAGTGACGTATGGGATATACATTCCTACCAGGAGGGGCAAAGTTTCCCAAACCTCAAAATGCCTATAAATACACCCCTCACCACACCCTCAAATCAGTTTTTACAAACTTTGCCTCCTGTGGAGGTGGTGAAGTAAGTTTGTGCTAGATTCTACGTTGATATGCGCTCCACAGCAGGTTGGAGCCCGGTTTTCCTCTCAGCGTGCAGTGAATGTCAGAGGGATGTGAAGAGAGTATTGCCTATTTGAATTCAATGATCTCCTTCTACGGGGTCTATTTCATAGGTTCTCTGTTATCGGTCGTAGAGATTCATCTCTTACCTCCCTTTTCAGATCGACGATATACTCTTATATATACCATTACCTCTACTGATTCTCGTTTCAGTACTGGTTTGGCTTTCTACTACATGTAGATGAGTGTCCTGGGGTAAGTAAGTCTTATTTTTGTGACACTCTAAGCTATGGTTGGGCACTTTTATATAAAGTTCTAAATATTTGTGTTTAAACATTTATTTGCCTTGATTCAGGATGTTCAACGTTCCTTATTTCAGACAGTCAGTTTCATATTTGGGATAATGCATATGAATAAACTAATTTTTTCTTACCTTGAAATTTGACTTTTTTTCCCTGTGGGCTGTTAGGCTCGCGGGGGCTGAAAATTCTTCATTTTATTGCGTCATTCTTGGCGCGGAATTTTTTGGCGCAAAAAAATTTCTTTGTTATTTCCGGCGTCATTCTTGTCACCGGAAGTTGCGTCATTTTTGACGTTTTTTGCGCCAAAAGTGTCGGCGTTACCGGATGTGGCGTCATTTTTGGCGCCAAAAGCATTTAGGCGCCAAATAATGTGGGCATCTTTTTTTGGCGCTAAAAAATATGGGCGTCATTATTGTCTCCACATTATTTAAGTCTCATTGTTTATTGCTTCTGGTTGCTAGAAGCTTGTTCACTGGCATTTTTTCCCATTCCTGAAACTGTCATTTAAGGAATTTAATCAATTTTGCTTTATATGTTGTTTTTTCTATTACATATTGCAAGATGTCCCAGATTGACCCTGAATCAGAAGATACTTCTGGAAAATCGCTGCCTGATGCTGGATCTACCAAAGTTAAGTGTATTTGCTGTAAACTTGTGGTATCAGTTCCTTCAGCTGTTGTTTGTAATGAATGTCATGACAAACTTGTTAATGCAGATAATATTTCCTTTAGTAATGTTACATTACCTGTTGTTGTTCCATCAACATCTAATACTCAGTGTGTTCCTGTTAACATAAGAGATTTTGTTTCTAAATCCATTAAGAAGGCTATGTCTGTTATTCCTCCTCCTAGTAAACGTAAAAGGTCTTTTAAAACTTCTCATTTTTCAGATGAATTTTTAAATGATCATCATCATTCTGATTCTGATAATGACTCCTCTGGTTCAGAGTATTCTGTTTCAGAGGTTGATGCTGATAAATCTTCATATTTGTTCAAAATGGAATTTATTCGTTCTTTACTTAAAGAAGTCTTAATTGCATTAGAAATAGAGGATTCTGGTCCTCTTGATACTAAATCTAAACGTTTAAATAAGGTTTTTAAATCTCCTGTAGTTATTCCAGAAGTTCTTCCTGTCCCTGATGCTATTTCTGAAGTAATCTCCAGGGAATGGAATAATTTGGGTAATTCATTTACTCCTTCTAAATGTTTTAAGCAATTATATCCTGTGCCATCTGACAGATTAGAGTTTTGGGACAAAATCCCTAAGGTTGATGGGGCTATCTCTACTCTTGCTAAACGTACTACTATTCCTACGGCAGATAGTACTTCCTTTAAGGATCCTTTAGATAGAAAAATTGAATCCTTTCTAAGAAAAGCTTACTTATGTTCAGGTAATCTTCTTAGACCTGCTATATCTTTAGCGGATGTTGCTGCAGCTTCAACTTTTTGGTTAGAAGCTTTAGCGCAACAAGTAGCAGATCATAATTCTCATAGCATTGTTAATCTTCTTCAACATGCTAATAATTTTATTTGTGATGCCATCTTTGATATCATTAGGGTTGATGTCAGGTTTATGTCTCTAGCTATTTTAGCTAGAAGAGCTTTATGGCTTAAAACTTGGAATGCTGATATGTCTTCTAAGTCAACTTTGCTTTCCCTTTCTTTCCAGGGTAATAAATTATTTGGTTCACATTTGGATTCTATTATTTCAACTGTTACTGGAGGGAAAGGAACTTTTCTTTCCCGTGTCCCAGTAAATCCAGTGAAGGCTCAAGCATTTCTGAAATGTGTTTCAGATCTAGAGTTGGCTGGAGTAATTATGCCAGTTCCAGTTCTGGAACAGGGGCTGGGGTTTTACTCAAATCTCTTCATTGTACCAAAGAAGGAGAATTCCTTCAGACCAGTTCTGGATTTAAAAATATTGAATCATTATGTAAGGATACCAACATTCAAAATGGTAACTATAAGGACTATTCTGCCTTTTGTTCAGCAAGGGCATTATATGTCCACAATAGATTTACAGGATGCGCATATCTGCATATTCCGATTCATCCAGATCACTATCAGTTTCTGAGATTCTCTTTCCTAGACAAGCATTACCAGTTTGTGGCTCTGCCGTTTGGCCTAGCAACAGCTCCAAGGATTTTTACAAAGGTTCTCGGTGCCCTTCTGTCTGTAATCAGAGAACAGGGTATTGTGGTATTTCCTTATTTGGACGATATCTTGGTACTTGCTCAGTCTTCTCTTTTAGCAGAATCTCATACGAATCGACTTGTATTGTTTCTTCGAGATCATGGTTGGAGGATCAATTTACCGAAAAGTTCATTGATTCCTCAGACAAGGGTAACCTTTTTAGGTTTCCAGATAGATTCAGTGTCCATGACTCTGTCTCTGACAGACAAGAGACGTCTAAAATTGGTTTCAGCTTGTCGAAACCTTCAGTCTCAATCATTCCCTTCGGTAGCCTTATGCATGGAAATTCTAGGCCTTATGACTGCTGCATTGGACGCGATCCCCTTTGCTCGTTTTCACATGCGACCTCTTCAGCTTTGTATGCTGAACCAGTGGTGCAGGGATTATACAAAGATATCTCAATTGATATCTTTAAAACCGATTGTACGACACTCTCTGACGTGGTGGACAGATCACCATCGTTTAGTTCAGGGGGCTTCTTTTGTTCTTCCAACCTGGACTGTGATTTCAACAGATGCAAGTCTGACAGGTTGGGGAGCTGTTTGGGGGTCTCTGACAGCACAAGGGGTTTGGGAATCTCAGGAGGTGAGATTACCAATCAATATTTTGGAACTCGGTGCAATTTTCAGAGCTCTTCAGTCATGGCCTCTTCTAAAGAGAGAGTTGTTCATTTGTTTTCAGACGGACAATGTCACAACTGTGGCATATATCAATCATCAAGGAGTGACTCACAGTCCTCTGGCTATGAAAGAAGTATCTCGAATACTGGTATGGGCGGAATCCAGCTCCTGTCTAATTTCTGCGGTTCATATCCCAGGTATAGACAATTGGGAAGCGGATTATCTCAGTCGCCAAACGTTACATCCGGGCGAATGGTCTCTTCACCCAGAGGTATTTCTTCAGATTGTTCAAATATGGGGACTTCCAGAAATAGATCTGATGGCTTCTCATCTAAACAAGAAGCTTCCCAGGTATCTGTCCAGATCCAGGGATCCTCAGGCGGAAGCAGTGGATGCATTGTCACTTCCTTGGAAGTATCATCCTGCCTATATCTTTCCGCTTCTAGTTCTTCTTCCAAGAGTAATTTCCAAGATTCTGAAGGAATGCTTGTTTGTTCTGCTGGTGGCTCCAGCATGGCCTCACAGGTTTTGGTATGCGGATCTTGTCCGGATGGCCACTTGCCAACCGTGGACTCTTCCGTTAAGACCAGACCTTCTGTCGCAAGGTCCTTTTTTCCATCAGGATCTCAAATCCTTAAATTTGAAGGTATGGAGATTGAACGCTTGATTCTCAGTCAAAGAGGTTTCTCTGACTCTGTGATTAATACTATGTTACAGGCTCGTAAATCTGTATCTAGGAAGATATATTATCGAGTCTGGAAGGTTTACATTTCTTGGTGTCTTTCTCATCATTTTTCTTGGCATTCTTTTAGAATTCCGAGAATTTTACAGTTTCTTCAGGATGGTTTGGATAAAGGTTTGTCTGCAAGTTCCTTGAAAGGACAAATCTCTGCTCTTTCTGTTCTTTTTCACAGAAAAAATTGCTAATCTTCCTGATATTCATTGTTTTGTATAAGCTTTGGTTCGTATAAAACCTGTTATTAAGTCAATTTCTCCTCCTTGGAGTTTGAATTTGGTTCTGGGGGCTCTTCAAGCTCCTCCGTTTGAACCTATGCATTCACTGGACATTAAATTACTTTCTTGGAAAGTTTTGTTTCTTTTGGCCATCTCTTCTGCTAGAAGAGTTTCTGAATTATCTGCTCTTTCTTGTGAGTCTCCTTTTCTGATTTTTCATCAGGATAAGGCGGTGTTGCGAACTTCTTTTAAATTTTTACCTAAGGTTGTGAATTCTAACAACATTAGTAGAGAAATTGTGGTTCCTTCATTGTGTCCTAATCCTAAGAATTCTAAGGAGAGATCATTGCATTCTTTGGATGTAGTTAGAGCTTTGAAATATTATGTTGAAGCTACTAAGAATTTCCGAAAGACTTCTAGTCTATTTGTTATCTTTTCCGGTTCTAGGAAAGGTCAGAAGGCCTCTGCCATTTCTTTGGCGTCTTGGTTGAAATCTTTAATTCATCATGCTTATGTCGAGTCGGGTAAAACTCCGCCTCAAAGGATTACAGCTCATTCTACTAGGTCAGTTTCTACTTCCTGGGCGTTTAGGAATGAAGCTTCGTTTGATCAGATTTGCAAAGCAGCAACTTGGTCTTCTTTGCATACTTTTACTAAATTCTACCATTTTGATGTGTTTTCTTCTTCTGAAGCAGTTTTTGGTAGAAAAGTTCTTCAGGCAGCTGTTTCAGTTTGATTCTTCTGCTTATAATTTCAGTTTTTTTCATTATAAGATTTAAACTTTATTGGGTGTGGATTATTTTCAGCGGAATTGGCTGTCTTTATTTTATCCCTCCCTCTCTAGTGACTCTTGCGTGGAAGATCCACATCTTGGGTATTCATTATCCCATACGTCACTAGCTCATGGACTCTTGCTAATTACATGAAAGAAAACATAATTTATGTAAGAACTTGCCTGATAAATTCATTTCTTTCATATTAGCAAGAGTCCATGAGGCCCACCCTTTTTGTGGTGGTTATGATTTTTTTTGTATAAAGCACAATTATTCCAATTCCTTATTTTTTATGCTTTCGCACTTTTGTCTTATCACCCCACTTCTTGGCTATGCGTTAAACTGATTTGTGGGTGTGGTGAGGGGTGTATTTATAGGCATTTTGAGGTTTGGGAAACTTTGCCCCTCCTGGTAGGAATGTATATCCCATACGTCACTAGCTCATGGACTCTTGCTAATATGAAAGAAATGAATTTATCAGGTAAGTTCTTACATAAATTATGTTTTTTCTGCTCTATGTGCCTTATTTTGTTTTAGTATATTCATCTGACTTTGAAACACCAACCATTAAAGGGATAGGAATGTCAAAATTAAACTTGCATGATTCAGATAGAGTAGGTCATTTTAAGACACTTTTAAATTCACTTCTATTTTCAAACATATCCTATACTAGTTGGAGCTGCTGCTAATTGGTGTCTGCACACATTTGTCTCTTGTTATTGGCTAAATAGGTATTTTCAGCTTCCTGTCAGAAGTGCTATGTTGTCCCTTCAGCAATGGATAACAAGAGAATGAAGAAAATTTGATAATAGAATTAAATTGGAAAGTGGTTTAAATTTGTATGTTCTATCTGAATCCTAAAAGAAAATATCGGGGTGTACTACCCACAATTTTTCTTTCATGATTTATATAGAGCATGCAATTTTAAACATCTTTCTAATTTATTTTTATTATCAAATTTTCTTTGTTCTGTTGGTATCTTTTGTTAAAAAAAAGCTCAGGAACGTGCACATGTCTGGAGCACTATATTGCAGCAGTTTTGCAAGAATGTTATCCCTTTGCAACAGCACTAGTTGGGCAACAGCACTAGTTGGCAGCACTATTTCCTGCCATGATCCAGACGCCTACCTAGGTATCTCTTCAACAAAGAAGAGCATGAGAACAAAGCAAATATTAGAAACTTTTTTTAAATTGTATGATCTGCCTTAATCACAAAAGAAAATGTTTAGGTTTCATATACCATATATCAAGAATATGACACCTAGTGAAAGATTTATGCAAGTCGGGCGAATATTGTGAAACACTTGTTTGGTGTCGAAATTCCTGTCACAAATAGAGAAACCGGTAAGCACTCCCAAAGTAAAATCCAAGATTTTAATGGCAAAACATAAAAATTAACAAAAAAAACCCAAAAGTGCAGTAAAACATATCTTACGCGTTTCGGCTAATCGCCTTAATCATAGATGCTGTTGCTGTTTACTGATTGATGCTATTTAAAACCAAAAATTTGCTTACAATTGGGGTCGAAATTCCATTTGGTGATTAACAGGTTCGCTATAGGGTTTAAAGTAGACCCTGACACATTTCATATCCACAGACAAATATATGATAAAATGGTTAAATTTATTATTAGAAGTGCCAAGGGCTTAGGAGATCAGAAGTCAGATGAGAATACCTGATAGAACAATTTGTTGCTGGGACAAATAACACGATTTTGAAAACATTCATTTGGACTAGAATAGCCCCCTCATTCATATTTAGCTTTTTCTTTCTCTATTCCTTGGCACTGCATTTATTTATTGTTTTAGGAAAGAACTCTCTCTAGCTTTGAACAAATGTTTAAGACGTCAACTCGCACTTTTCAAATAATAGTTCAAAGGTCAAACTCAGTAGCAAAAAAAAAAAATTCAAATGTTTTGTGGTGTCTCAACAAAATGTTTATCATATGAATATGATTACTAGTTTTATCACTATTTGTTACCTGCAAACATTTCTAGATGGTGCTAATTTTATTAAATGATATAGGTGTAGCTATGTTGCTTTTCTGAATTACATTTATTGCTTTCAAATTCTGAAGTAGATCAGTTAAAGGTTCCCTCTATCACCTCACTAACATCATTCTCACCTCTGCAGTCCCCACCTCCTGTTTCCAATCCTCCTACCCGTCTAGATTGTAAGTTCCCACGGGAATAGGGCCCTCAATACCCCCTGTATTTGTCTGTAAAATGTTGTGTCTTATCGTATTGTTTCTCCACTGTACTGTTTTCCTTGTACCCATGGGCAGCGCTGCTGAATCTGTCGGCGCTTTTTAAATAAAGAATAATAATAATAATATGAAACACACAATTTGCTTTCAATAGTGATAGATCATATACTTTTAAACAACTATACATTTTTTTTATTATCTAATTTGTTTCATTCTTTTGGTATCTTTTGTTGAAAAATATACCTAGACAGACAGGCTCAGGAGAAGCAATGCACTACTAGTAGCTAGCTGCTGATTGGTGGCTGAACATATATGACTCTAGTTATTGGGTAACATATTGTGTTCAGCTAGCTCCCAGTAGTGCATAGTTGCTTTTTCCACAAAGAATATAAAGCGAAAGGAGCAAAATTGATTATGTAAGTAAATTGAAAAGTTGTTTAAAATTGTATGCTATGTGTGAGTCATAAAAGAGAAATTTTGGGGTTTCATGTCCCTCTAAAGGGACAGTCAACTCAATTTTTTTATTGTTTAAGAAGATAGATAATCCCTTTATTACCCATTCCCCAGTTTTGCACAGAAAACACAGTTATAATAAAACACTTTTTACCTCTGTGATTACCTTGTTTCTAAGCATTTTCTGACGGCCCCTTGATCACATGACTTTAAATTTATTATCTATTGACTCGCATTAAAGCCAATTAGTGCTGTGTTGTTAGAATCCACAGGCGTCAGCACAATATTATCTATATGACTCACATGAACTAGCTTCCCCTGTTGTGAAAAGCAAATACAAAAGCATGTGATTATGTGGCTGTCTTTAGGGACTTAGAAACAGACAGAAATTTAGAGGTTTAAAGGTTATATTGGAGGTTTAAAGGTTATAAAGTATGTTAATATAACCAGGTTGGATGTGCAAAGCTGGGGAATGGGTAGTAAAGGCATTATCTATCTTTTTAAACAATAAAAAAAATTGTGTTTACTGTCCCTTTAAGTGAGATTTGAGTTAAAAGTAAAAAAAAAAATCTGAATTCTCCATATGTATTTTCAGGTTTATTGAAATCGTATACAACAATAATTTCTCTTTCTCCAACATAGGTGTGTCCGGTCCACGGCGTCATCCTTACTTGTGGGATATTCTCCTCCCCAACAGGAAATGGCAAAGAGCCCAGCAAAGCTGGTCACATGATCCCTCCTAGGCTCCGCCTACCCCAGTCATTCTCTTTGCCGTTGTACAGGCAACATCTCCACGGAGATGGCTTAGAGTTTTTTAGTGTTTAACTGTAGTTTTTATTATTCAATCAAGAGTTTGTTATTTTGAAATAGTGCTGGTATGTACTATTTACTCAGAAACAGAAAAGAGATGAAGATTTCTGTTTGTATGAGGAAAATGATTTTAGCAACCGTAACTAAAATCCATGGCTGTTCCACACAGGACTGTTGAGAGCTACTAACTTCAGTTGGGGGAACAGTATGCAGTCTCTTGCTGCTTGAGGTATGACACATTCTAACAAGACGATGTAATGCTGGAAGCTGTCATTTTCCCTATGGGATCCGGTAAGCCATGTTTATTACGATCATAAATAAGGGCTTCACAAGGGCTTATTAAGACTGTAGACTTTTCTGGGCTAAATCGATTCATTATTAACACATATTTAGCCTTGAGGAATCATTTTATCTGGGTATTTTGATATAAGAATATCGGCAGGCACTGTATTAGACACCTTATTCCTTAGGGGCTTTCCCAAAGCATAAGCAGAGCCTCATTTTCGCGCCGGTGTGGCGCACTTGTTTTTGAGAGGCATGGCATGCAGTCGCATGTGTGTGGAGCTCTGATACTTAGAAAAGACTTTCTGAAGGCGTCATTTGGTATCGTATTCCCCTTTGGGCTTGGTTGGGTCTCAGCAAAGCAGATACCAGGGACTGTAAAGGGGTTAAAGTTTAAAACGGCTCCGGTTCCGTTATTTTAAGGGTTAAAGCTTCCAAATTTGGTGTGCAATACTTTTAAGGCTTTAAGACACTGTGGTGAAAATTTGGTGAATTTTGTACAATTCCTTCATGTTTTTTCGCAATTGCAGTAATAAAGTGTGTTCAGTTTAAAATTTAAAGTGACAGTAACGGTTTTATTTTAAAACGTTTTTTGTACTTTGTTATCAAGTTTATGCCTGTTTAACATGTCTGAACTACCAGATAGACTGTGTTCTGAATGTGGGGAAGCCAGAATTCCTATTCATTTAAATAAATGTGATTTATGTGATAATGACAATGATGCCCAAGATGATTCCTCAAGTGAGGGGAGTAAGCATGGTACTGCATCATTCCCTCCTTCGTCTACACGAGTCTTGCCCACTCAGGAGGCCCCTAGTACATCTAGCGCGCCAATACTCCTTACTATGCAACAATTAACGGCTGTAATGGATAATTCTGTCAAAAACATTTTAGCCCAAATGAACACTTGTCAGCGTAAGCGCGGCTGCTCTGTTTTAGATACTGAAGAGCATGGCAACGCTGATACTAATATCTCTGAAGGGCCCCTAACCCAGTCTGATGGGGCCAGGGAGGTTTTGTCTGAGGGAGAAATTACTGATTCAGGGAACATTTCTCAACAGGCTGAACCTGATGTGATTGCATTTAAATTTAAGTTGGAACATCTCCGCATTCTGCTTAAGGAGGTATTATCCACTCTGGATGATTGTGACAAGTTGGTCATCCCAGAGAAGCTATGTAAAATGGACAAGTTCCTAGAGGTGCCGGGGCTCCCAGAAGCTTTTCCTATACCCAAGCGGGTGGCGGACATTGTTAATAAAGAATGGGAAAGGCCCGGTATTCCTTTCGTCCCTCCCCCCATATTTAAAAAATTGTTTCCTTTGGTCGACCCCAGAAAGGACTTATGGCAGACAGTCCCCAAGGTCGAGGGAGCGGTTTCCACTTTAAACAAACGCACCACTATACCCATAGAGGATAGTTGTGCTTTCAAAGATCCTATGGATAAAAAATTAGAAGGTTTGCTTAAAAAGATGTTTGTTCAGCAGGGTTACCTTCTACAACCAATTGCATGCATTGTCCCTGTCGCTACAGCCGCATGTTTCTGGTTCGATGAGCTGATAAAGGCGGTCGATAGTGATTCTCCTCCTTATGAGGAGATTATGGACAGAATCAATGCTCTCAAATTGGCTAATTCTTTCACCCTAGACGCCACTTTGCAATTGGCTAGGTTAGCGGCTAAGAATTCTGGGTTTGCTATTGTGGCGCGCAGAGCGCTTTGGTTGAAATCTTGGTCGGCTGATGCGTCTTCCAAGAACAAGCTACTTAACATTCCTTTCAAGGGGAAAACGCTGTTTGGCCCTGACTTGAAAGAGATTATCTCTGATATCACTGGGGGTAAGGGCCACGCCCTTCCTCAGGATCGGCCTTTCAAGGCAAAAAATAAACCTAATTTTCGTCCCTTTCGTAGAAACGGACCAGCCCGAGGTGCTACGTCCTCTAAGCCAGAGGGTAATACTTCTCAAGCCAAGCCAGCTTGGAGACCAATGCAAGGCTGGAACAAGGGAAAGCAGGCCAAGAAACCTGCCACTGCTACCAAGACTGCATGAAATGTTGGCCCCCGATCCGGGACCGGATCTGGTGGGGGGCAGACTCTCTCTCTTCGCTCAGGCTTGGGCAAGAGATGTTCTGGATCCTTGGGCGCTAGAAATAGTCTCCCAAGGTTATCTTCTGGAATTCAAGGGACTTCCCCCAAGGGGGAGGTTCCACAGGTCTCAGTTGTCTTCAGACCACATAAAAAGACAGGCATTCTTACATTGTGTAGAAGACCTGTTAAAAATGGGAGTGATTCATCCTGTTCCATTAAGAGAACAAGGGATGGGGTTCTACTCCAATCTGTTCATAGTTCCCAAAAAAGAGGGAACGTTCAGACCAATCTTAGATCTCAAGATCTTAAACAAGTTTCTCAAGGTTCCATCGTTCAAGATGGAAACCATTCGAACTATTATTCCTTCCATCCAGGAAGGTCAATTCATGACCACGGTGGATTTAAAGGATGCGTATCTACATATTCCTATCCACAAGGAACATCATCGGTTCCTAAGGTTCGCATTCCTGGACAAGCATTACCAGTTCGTGGCGCTTCCTTTCGGATTAGCCACTGCTCCAAGGATTTTCACAAAGGTACTAGGGTCCCTTCTAGCTGTGCTAAGACCAAGGGGCATTGCTGTAGTACCTTACTTGGACGACATTCTGATTCAAGCGTCGTCCCTTCCTCAAGCAAAGGCTCACACGGACATCGTCCTGGCCTTTCTCAGATCTCACGGATGGAAAGTGAACGTGGAAAAGAGTTCTCTATCTCCGTCAACAAGGGTTCCCTTCTTGGGAACAATAATAGACTCCTTAGAAATGAGGATATTTCTGACAGAGGCCAGAAAATCAAAGCTTCTAGACTCTTGTCGGATACTTCATTCCGTTCCTCTTCCTTCCATAGCTCAGTGCATGGAAGTGATCGGGTTGATGGTAGCGGCTATGGACATAGTTCCTTTTGCGCGCATTCATCTAAGACCATTACAACTGTGCATGCTCAGTCAGTGGAATGGGGATTATACAGACTTGTCTCCGAAGATACAAGTAAATCAGAGGACCAGAGACTCACTCCGTTGGTGGCTGTCCCTGGACAACCTGTCACAAGGGATGACATTCCGCAGACCAGAGTGGGTCATTGTCACGACCGACGCCAGTCTGATGGGCTGGGGCGCGGTCTGGGGATCCCTGAAAGCTCAGGGTCTTTGGTCTCGGGAAGAATCTCTTCTACCGATAAATATTCTGGAACTGAGAGCGATATTCAATGCTCTCAAGGCTTGGCCTCAGCTAGCGAGGGCCAAGTTCATACGGTTTCAATCAGACAACATGACAACTGTTGCGTACATCAACCATCAGGGGGGAACAAGGAGTTCCCTAGCGATGGAAGAAGTGACCAAAATCATTCTATGGGCGGAGTCTCACTCCTGCCACCTGTCCGCTATCCACATCCCAGGAGTGGAAAATTGGGAAGCGGATTTTCTGAGTCGTCAGACATTGCATCCGGGGGAGTGGGAACTCCATCCGGAAATCTTTGCCCAAGTCACTCAGCTGTGGGGCATTCCAGACATGGATCTGATGGCCTCTCGTCAGAACTTCAAAGTTCCTTGCTACGGGTCCAGATCCAGGGATCCCAAGGCGGCTCTAGTGGATGCACTAGTAGCACCTTGGACCTTCAAACTAGCTTATGTGTTCCCGCCGTTCCCTCTCATCCCCAGGCTGGTAGCCAGGATCAATCAGGAGAGGGCGTCGGTGATCTTGATAGCTCCTGCGTGGCCACGCAGGACTTGGTATGCAGATCTGGTGAATATGTCATCGGCTCCACCTTGGAAGCTACCTTTGAGACGAGACCTTCTTGTTCAGGGTCCGTTCGAACATCCGAACCTGGTTTCACTCCAGCTGACTGCTTGGAGATTGAACGCTTGATCTTATCGAAGCGAGGGTTCTCAAATTCTGTTATTGATACTCTTGTTCAGGCCAGAAAGCCTGTAACTAGAAAGATTTACCACAAAATTTGGAAAAAATATATCTGTTGGTGTGAATCTAAAGGATTCCCTTGGGACAAGGTTAAGATTCCTAAGATTCTATCCTTCCTTCAAGAAGGATTGGAAAAAGGATTATCTGCAAGTTCCCTGAAGGGACAGATTTCTGCCTTGTCTGTGTTACTTCACAAAAAGCTGGCAGCTGTGCCAGATGTTCAAGCCTTTGTTCAGGCTCTGGTTAGAATTAAGCCTGTTTACAAACCTTTGACTCCTCCTTGGAGTCTCAATTTAGTTCTTTCAGTTCTTCAGGGGGTTCCGTTTGAACCCTTACATTCCGTTGATATTAAGTTATTATCTTGGAAAGTTTTGTTTTTGGTTGCAATCTCTTCTGCTAGAAGAGTTTCAGAATTATCTGCTCTGCAGTGTTCTCCTCCTTATCTGGTGTTCCATGCAGATAAGGTGGTTTTACGTACTAAACCTGGTTTTCTTCCAAAAGTTGTTTCTAACAAAAACATTAACCAGGAGATTATCGTACCTTCTCTGTGTCCGAAACCAGTTTCAAAGAAGGAACGTTTGTTGCACAATTTGGATGTTGTTCGCGCTCTAAAATTCTATTTAGATGCTACAAAGGATTTTAGACAAACATCTTCCTTGTTTGTTGTTTATTCTGGTAAAATGAGAGGTCAAAAAGCAACTTCTACCTCTCTCTCTTTTTGGATTAAAAGCATCATCAGATTGGCTTACGAGACTGCCGGACGGCAGCCTCCCGAAAGAATCACAGCTCATTCCACTAGGGCTGTGGCTTCCACATGGGCCTTCAAGAACGAGGCTTCTGTTGATCAGATATGTAGGGCAGCGACTTGGTCTTCACTGCACACTTTTACCAAATTTTACAAGTTTGATACTTTTGCTTCTTCTGAGGCTATTTTTGGGAGAAAGGTTTTGCAAGCCGTGGTGCCTTCCATTTAGGTGACCTGATTTGCTCCCTCCCTTCATCCGTGTCCTAAAGCTTTGGTATTGGTTCCCACAAGTAAGGATGACGCCGTGGACCGGACACACCTATGTTGGAGAAAACAGAATTTATGTTTACCTGATAAATTACTTTCTCCAACGGTGTGTCCGGTCCACGGCCCGCCCTGGTTTTTTTAATCAGGTCTGATAATTTATTTTCTTTAACTACAGTCACCACGGTACCATATGGTTTCTCCTATGCAAATATTCCTCCTTAACGTCGGTCGAATGACTGGGGTAGGCGGAGCCTAGGAGGGATCATGTGACCAGCTTTGCTGGGCTCTTTGCCATTTCCTGTTGGGGAGGAGAATATCCCACAAGTAAGGATGACGCCGTGGACCGGACACACCGTTGGAGAAAGTAATTTATCAGGTAAACATAAATTCTGTTTTTTATGAGGATATCTATTGGGATAGCACTCATATCTGTTTGTATTATGTTACATTTCTATTTCCATCCAGAAGCATCTGGGAAAACCTACTGCAATTGTACCAGGAGCTCTTCCTCAATAATGAAACAAAAGGTTAGGCCAAGATTTGAAGATTCTCTACTGCCAAGGGGTCACAGCTTCCAAAATGTTAGCTTGAGCTCCTAAAGTTTTAGATATTCTATACCTCTATATAAATGTATTAACTTCCCCCTCAACTGGGCTACTCACCTTTCCCAATAATTTTAGATTGTTACAAATATAATTTATTATTCACTCAACCTCAGAACTAAGTGGACTGTGCAGTTTTCCTTGAATAAATTTTGATTGTTCTGGTGTGTGTTTCGCTGTTCCTTTGACTATATGTCAAATTGAGCATTTGAAGGAGATACAGGATGCTTATAAAGGGGAGGAGTCTGATACAGTTTTTTCCTTCTCTGTGTTATCATAGAGTTGCTTAACCAATATTAAAGGGACATCATACTCATATGCTAAATCACTTGAAACTGATGCAGTATAACTATAAAAATCTGACAGGAAAATATCACCTGAGCATCTCTATATAAAAAAAAAGGAAGATATTTTACCTCACAATCTCCTCAGCTCAGCAGAGTAAGTTCTGTGTAAAATGTTATACTTCACCTGCTCCCAGCTGCAGGTTAAAAAAAAATAAAAAATGAAGAAATGAACAGCAGCCAATCAGCATCAGCAGTGCTGAGGTCATGAACTCTTACTGTGATCTCATGAGATTTGACTTAACTCTCATGAGATTTCATAGTAAGCTTTACCTGATTGTTGAAATAATATGAGAGTTCACAAGGCTCATCCTTTCAGCTGTCCCAGGACAGACACACTAAAATGCTGCTTAGAAATCCTTTACAATGGGTGGTGGCTACTGAGGAACTTTTGAGGTAAAATATCTTTTTTTTTTTTACATAGAGATGTTCAGGTGATATTTTCTAGTCAGCTTTTTACAGCTATGCTGCAGCACTTTAAAGTGTTTAAACATTTGGGTATTATGGCCCTTTAAAGGGGAATGGTTATGCAAAAATAACATACACTATGCTAGAACATGTTATTTCTGTTCCTTGGTAACTATCAGGACTGGATTGGCCTATCAGGATACCAGGAGATTTCCCAGTGGGCTGGAGCTGGAAATCTACAATTTAATGGGGTAATTAATTGATACAATTGGGTTGTAGGTTTGCTATATAACATCAATCTGGCATTTTTATTTAATACAAAGTAATTTAATTCTGAAAAAATAGTGGGGAGGAGTATCCCAGTAATGCACTTTGAGAAAAATGGGGCATGTGCATTCTACCAAATCAACGGAAAATAGGGCTGGTCTTCATATTTTTCCAGGGCTGCTTTTTAGACCCATTCCGTCCCTGGTAGCAATGTGTTTAACCCTGCATTAAACACATAACTTAAGTCCAACACAAGAAGCATAACACATTGCAGTTCCAGAGCAGTATACAGCTGGTGATTGGCAGTACATACGTATTCTAATTGGCTCACTTGCCGTCCTTCTCAAGAGCATTAACGTAAGCAAAAATAAATTAGAGCATTTTACTTTTTGTTTTACTGTGTTCCTTTTGTGGTATCATAGTTAACAGGACATGAAACACAATTTTTTGTCTTTCATAATTCAGATTGGGCACACAGTTTTAAATAACTTTCCAATTT